>NW_024427107.1:15066136-15361801 GCF_017311325.1 Ursus maritimus
GTTCAGCAAGGAGTCTGCTTCTCCCTCTGCCTGCTGTTCCCCCTGCTTGTGCTCACTCTCTCTCTCTCTCTCTGACAAATACATAAATAAAATTTTTAAAAAAATTTTTAATTTAAAATTTTAAATAAAAGGAAAAAAATTTAGGGAAAGTGTTAAGCAAAATTGATACAAGAAAAAATAAAACAAATTGAAATTTTTCTCTCTAATAAATTTAATCCTATTTAAAAACCTTACCAAAAGAAAATTCCAGGCCTAGCTGATTTTATCAGTAAATTCTTTCAAATATTTAAGGAGGAAATAAAACCATTCTTACACAAATTCTTTCCAAAGTTAAAAGTGGAAGGACCATTTCCAAACTGCATTAATTATGAGATCAAAGTTTTACTAATACCTAACCTGACAGGTATATCAAAAGAAATGAAAATTGCATTCCTTTTTTGTTTTAAAGATTTTATTTATTTATTTGACAGAGAGAGACAGCCAGCGAGAGAGGGAACACAAGCAGGGGGAGTGGGAGAGGAAGAAGCAGGCTTCTAGCAGAGGAGCCTGATGTGGGGCTTGATCCCCGGACTCTAGGATCACGCCCTGAGCCGAAGGCAGACGCTTAACGACTGAGCCACCCAGGTGTCTCAAAAATTGCATTCCGATATGACTTATGAACATAGATATACAAGTCCTAAGCAATATGTTAGCAAATCAAATCCAGCAATAAATAAATAGAATAATATTTCATGACCTAGTTGAAATGATTTTAAGAATGCAAGGTTGATTAAAGTTTGAAAATCAATCAGTGCAATTCACCACATTAACAGAATATTATAGAACAATAATATGATGATTTCATTAAAAGCAAAATAATTTTATAAAATTCAATGCTTACTAGTAATTTTAATAAATAAAGTAGAAATAACAATTTATTAATCTGTTACATGATATCTGCACACAAGCAAGCAAAACTTCTAGTACAGATCAGACTTAGAGCTCAAATGTTGAATGCTTCATCCCTTGTAGTGAGAATCAGACAAGGATATTCCATACATCTTTGCTACTTAAAGAAAAGTTTCTGGATGGATAGCATCTGTTTCCCCTGGGAGCTCGTTGGAAATGCAGAATCCTAAGCCCCACTCCAGACTTATTCAATGAGAATTTGCATTTTAAGATCTCCAGGTGTTCCATACGCGTGCTGAATATGAGAAGGAATTCTTTAAACCACTTCTATTCTTTATGGTCCTATGGTCTAGGTAAAGACAGGATGTTTTAACAATTGCAATAAGATAAGGCAAATAAATAGCATCTGCAAGAGCTGAAATGGAAGAAAGACGTCATGTTTCAGAACAACAGGATAATGTATGTAGATAATCTGAAAACTCCATAGATAAACTATTAGAATTAATAAATGAAGTTAGCAAAATGGTTAGATGCACACATAATATACAAAAAATTAAACCATATCTATGTGCTAGTGACAAGTGTTAGCAAACATGGAATTTTTAAATAATACTTAAGAGAAAACTGAGAAAAGTGTTCTCTGCGCTGAGACCTACCAACCATTATTGAGAGAAATTACAAAAACTCTAAACAAATGCAAAGATATGCTGTATTTTTGTATTAGAAGATTTGATACTGTAAAGATGCCAGTTTTCTCCAAATTGATCTAAAAATGCATTGCAATTCCAATAAAAATTTCAAGTGATTTTTTTGTATATGGAAAATAAGCTTCAAAATTAAGATTCAAAATTACTATGAAAACGAAAAGTTTCAAGAATATTCAAAAGGCATTTGAATAAAAAAGAACACATTTAGAGGACTTAACACTACTCGATATCGAGACTTACTAAAAAGCCATTTTAATTAAGGCAGTATGGTAGGTACACGGGGCAGGTTGACGGACTAACGTAATACAATAACAGTCCAAAAATGTGCATAAAGTCACCTGAGCTTTGCTGAAGTTACCACTACAATTCAGGGAAGAAAAGATTTTCATTTCAATAAATGATACTGGGTACATTAGCCATCCGTAAGGAAATTGAACTTTAGCCTTACTTTACTCCAAAGGAAAAATAAATTCTGAATGAATTATAGACCTAATTATAAAATCTAAAGTAATAAAGCTACTAGAAGGTAACTTAGGTAGATAATTAGAAGATAACTCAGAAAACTTAAAGCTACTAGAAGATATGTTTATGACCTGGGGTGGGCAGGATTTCTTAAATTGGACAAAAAACATACTCTCCCATAAAAGAAAAGATGGGGAAATTTTACTTTGATAAAATTAAGGACATTCGTTCATCAAAAGAACACTATTAGGAAACTGAAAATGCAAACCACAGAGTGAGAAGTAGCTTTGGAATGCATGTGTCCACCAAAGATCTCCTATCCGGAAGAAACCCCTACACGTGAGTAGAACTAACCAATGACCTAATAAATAAGATAGAAAAAGCATTGATACAGTCACGTCAGAAAAAGTCAATATCAAAGTCACCAAATACGAAAAGGTGCTCAACCACATTTAGTCAGCAAGAACATGCCGGCTGATGTCCAAATATGGTACTAGTATAAATCTACTGAAGTGTCTGAAGTTAAAAAGACTTAATAGCAATAGCTTAATGAGGATATGGAACAAGACTGTTGTACATTGCTAGTGAGAGTAAAAACTAATTTAACAACTTTCAAATCTGTTTGGCAGTATCTACTAAAACTGTAGAAATACATACTCTCAATGATGTGTGTATCAAAAGTCATTCGTAAGAATGTCCATAACGTTATTTTCAAATGCCCCAAACAGAAAGTGACTTCAGTGTGCTCCAGCAAATGGCTATTTAAACCGTAGTATGTTTATACAATAGAACATTGCCTAGTATTGAAAGATAACAAATTCTTTTTTTTTTTTTTAAGATTTTTTTTTTAATTTATTTATGTGACACAGAGACAGCCAGAGAGAGAGGGAACACAAGCAGGGGGAGTGGGAGAGGAAGAAGCAGGCTCCCAGTGGAGGAGCCCGATGTGGGGCTGGATCCCATAACACCGGGATCACGCCCTGAGCCGAAGGCAGACGCTTAATGACTGCGCTACCCAGGTGCCCCGAAAGATAACAAATTCTTAATACATGCAACGACATGAATTCAAGCACTGTTTTAAATAAAAGAATCGAGGTAGAAGAGTTCGCTTTGTTGTATTTCGTTTATGTAAAAGTAGCCAGGCAAATCTCAACTATTGTTAAAGAAGTCAGAATATTGGTTACTTTCTTTTTTTTTTTTAAGTTTTTATTTATTTATTTGACAGAGAAAGACAGAGAGCAAGAGAGCGAACACAAGCAGGGGGAGTGGGAGAGGAAGAAGCAGGCTCCTAGCACAGAAGCCTGATGTGGGGCTCGATCCCAGAACGCGGGGATCATGCCCTGAGCCGAAGGCAGACGCCCAACGACTGCACCACCCAGGCGCCCCAGAATATTGGTTACTTTCTATACGGAATAGGGACTTCGGACCTGTTGGAAGGATTTAGGTTGTGGCAAGATTTGGTTGGTTCTATACAGAAGTGTTTACTTTAAAAAATCATCATTCATCCGTTGGGCAATTATGATCTTTCTTTTTCTTTCTTTCTTTCTTTCTTTCTTTCTTTCTTTCTTTCTTTCTTTCTTCCTTCCTTCCTTCCTTCCTTCCTTCCTTCCTTCCTTTCTTTCTTTCTTTCTTTCTTTCTTTCTTTCTTTCTTTCTTTCTTTCTTTCTGTCTTTCACACAGGGAGAGATTGGGCAGGGAGGGCCGGGGCGGGGAGAGAGAGAGCTGGCATGACGTGGGTCTGGATCTCACGACCCTGAGATCATGACCTGAGCCGAAATATAGTCCAGTACTTAACTGACTGAGCCACCCAGGTTCCCCCTAGGCTTGATTTTCTTTAATTAAAAGAAATTTACCAAAAAAGAAAAAAAAGTAAAAAAACAAGACGCAAATGGAACAAGGTATTTGCCAACACGTTAAACTGACAAATGATCAGGCCATGTAGATACCGCTTATAAATCAAAAAGCAAACAAAGAAAAAATGAAACAAAAGAGAGACAAAAAATATTTACATGTATTTCACAGAGAAGGATACAGAGAAGACAAATACATGAAAGTCTTCACTAGTAATCAAGAAAAAGAATATTAAAGTCACAACGAGCATCATTACATTTACCAGACTCACAAAAATTGAGGTCTGACAATATCAAATGTTGGTAAGGATGTGGGTCAATGGTAACTATTAGTGGGAAATAAAAATTAATATGATTACTTTGAAATAATTTGACATTATTTAATAAAGGTGAGAATATATGATTTCATTCTTAGTTATATAACCCGGAGAAATCAAAATCAGATTGGTGTCTCTCTCTCTATCTCATTAACCAGCTGGTAAGTATAAGAAAATTGATGTCTAATGATCAGATTCATAGGAGCATGAAATAATAAGTAACTCAAATATCCATCTATAGAGAAGCTAATACCTATGCTGTGATATACTTAAAAAATGGGATACTGTAAAAATAAACTCTAGTACTTTGCATTAACATTTTCAAAAACTTATTTTGAACAAAAATAACATGTGGAAAAACATACATACGATACTGTATATATAAAGCTTAAAAACACGCAAAAGTTGTATTTTATTTAGAGATAGCTAAAAATATTGTAGTACATAAAGAAAAGCACCGGAACAATAAACACAAATTTTCGGACCATGATTTACTGGGAGAATAGGGAGGGTTATTCACTTACACAGGAATATGCAAGGGTGTCAAGAGATTTTGTATCTTAAGTTGTGTGATTGGTAAATACTATGTTATGTTGTTATGTTTTTGTTATATGTAATTTCATATGTATGCAATATTTTATAATAACTTTTGAAAGCAAAGTGTAACAAATCACACAGTGCCTTGTGTTCACAGGATATAAACATGCAAATTTAGAGCAGAATGAAGAGGCAGGAAAGAAGGGAAGGGGGAGGCAAGAGAGAGGGAGAGAGAGAGAGAGAGATGATGAAGACTCTCAGCTCTGCTTTAACTAGTATCTTATTTCTTCCTTTTCCTTGACAGTCAAACCCATAAAAGGACGGGCGATTACCCTGCACCCAGGGCGGTAACCACCAGCTATGTGTGTCTACACGGTCTGAATTGCAATGCACTATGCATTTAAAATATACACTAGATTTTCGATGATTCATATGAAAAGGATGTGAAATCTCTCCTAAACACTTTTAATACTGAAATGATAGTATTTTGGATATATTGGGATAAATAAAATATATTATTAAAACCAATTTCACCTGTTTGTTTCTGCCTTTTGAATGTGGCTGCTAGGACACTTAACATTACATATGGGGCTCAATTCACAGTTCTATTGGACTGTCCTGGTGTAGAAACAATTTTTCTATTTTCTTCTATGTAATTAACTCTGCAATTAATTTCCATCACATCATTGGAAAAGGTAATGAGTCATCTATTAATTGCCAGAGTCAAAATACTTCTCCCCTCCAATCTCTCCTAAATATTTGATACCCCTTCTCTTGGGACTTTCCTTCTTGACCATGACACCACCCTCCCCTGTCTCCTCCAACACTCTGACCCTCCTTCATTCCTTCTCCTCTCTTGTATCCTCCAGGCTTTCTCCTCCTCTGTTAGGCGTTTAAATGTTAATCCTCAAATTTCCCCCTTCTCTTTTTTCTTTTTATTCATTTACTTAACACGCATTTATTGAGCACCTAAGCCAGTTAAATTCTGAACGCTTATTTTAATACAGTCCTTATATGTTGACAACTCCCCAATCTGTCTCTTTAATTCTTTTTTTTTTTTAAGATTTTATTTATTTATGTGACAGAGAGACAGCCAGTGAGAGAGGGAACACAGCAGAGGAGTGGGAGAGGAAGAAGCAGGCTCCCAGCAGAGAAGCCCGATGTGGGACTCGATCCTGTCTCTTTAATTCCAACATTTCTGGGCTCCAGAAAGACATATACAGCTCATACCTGGATATCTTTGCATAGTATACAACAAGTACAAAACATCTTTTCTCTAATTTAATGTAGGGTTCTGAAAGTGTAGTTCTGATATGAATGCAGAATGCAATCAACATCACCTGGGAAGTTGTTAGAAATGCAAATTCTCAGGTCCCATCCCAGACCTATGAACCAGACACCGGGAGTGGTTGCACAATGCTTGCTTTAACAAGCCCTCCTGGGGATTCCGATGCTCAGTTAAAGTCTGATAGCCATTGACCTAGACTATTCTCTTTTGCCTTCATTACCCCCAGCTCATCAGTTACATGTTCCAATGGATTATTTCATCCACCATGGCTTATATGGGCCTCGTGCTCGTATCCCTGTGGCCCTGGCTCTCTTCGTCCGGTCGCCGGTACCCATTGCTGCAACCGTCCCCTAAGCGTTCTCCTGAGCTCCAGTTTTACTGCTCCTAGCCCGACATTTGAAAACAAATTGGATTATCGGAGCCTCTTCAGAACCTGTCTAGTAGTCTCTCATTTCTTATGAAGTTCCAACTTTCAGATATACACCTTGTACCTGGCTTATCTCTCCAACTTTACCTTGAGTTAATATTTTAGTCAGGTAGACATCATTTTCTTCCCCCACCCCCTTTGTAACACTTGTTTTTAAGATTTTATTTATTTATTTATTTATTTAGAGTGTATGCATGAGTGGGGGGAAAGACAGAGGGGAAACACCCGCTGAGCCTGGAACCCGATGCAGGGCTCCATCTCACGACCCTGAGATCATGACCTGAGCTGAAACTGAGAGCTGGACACTTAACCAACTGGGCCACCCAGGATCCCCTGGGTGGTATTTTGTTAATTGTTTTGTTAATATTTATTTACTTCTTTGTATATATATATTTTTGTTATTGACATATAGTGACATACAATGTTGTATCAGTTTCAGATGTGTAGCATAGTGATTCGACAACTCTGTACATTACTCAGTGCTCACCATAGTAAGTGTACTTACCATCGGTCACCATACAGTGAACATCATTTGCAAGTTGAGCTATATTTTTTTTTACCACTTGTTACCTTGTACATGTCACCTGACTTCGCTGAGTCTCAGTTTCCACTTCTCTGAGTACGAGTTATGGTAGCTCACAGAGCTTTTGTAAGCATATACCCCTCTAGGTGCAGTGACTGGCACAGTGACTGCCATATTTAAATCTTTGCCACCTGCTATGACCTGTAATAAAGTTATCCCCTAAAGTATAATTTTCATATTTTTTTCCATAATATGTTTCATCTCTAGAAAATTTCTTGAAGTTACTTAACTTATAGTTTATCTCCTTCACACACATTTCTTACTTAGCTTCTGCCTCTGTCTGGAATGGGTTATCCATTCACTCCCACTCAGAGTATCCTACTAATTGCTCAGGACTGAATTTTTAGGGTCACCCTTTCTCTCACTTGTCTTAGTCTGTGTGAAATGTTCCACCACATCTTCTATGCATCCACTGGGTCCTGTACATACTTATCTCAGAGCTTCCATTATAATTTACTGTATACCAAATTGTTAAGAGTAGATATTTCTGGTAACTGGATTTATGGTCTTTTTTATCTTATTCTTTAACTTTTTTCTGAGGCCTCCAATAAAACATACTACTTCTATAATCATATAAAACTTTGTTGGGGCACCTGGGTGGCTCAGTTGGTTAAGCATCTGCCTTCGGCTCAGGTCATGATCCTAGGGTCCTGGAATCAAGCACCGCATCGGGCTCCCTGCTCAGCGGGGAGTCTGCTTCTCCCTCTCCTTCTACCCCTCCCCCTGCTCATGCTCTCTCTCTCAGAGTCGCTCTCTGAAGTAAATAAATAAAAATCTTTAATAAAAATTTTCATTAAAATTCTGTACATTGTTATTGTACCCAAGAAGTCCTCTGTAAAGGATTGTTCAAAAAGTGGGGTTTTACTCAAAAAAACAACTATTTTAATGTTCATAAAAATTAAATAAATTTGTATTTTAATGTGTAATATACAAGAAACAACTGATGTACTTTATATATCAAAAGAAAGTATTACCAATATAATTGAAGTAACCAAAATTATACTGGTATTGCCAAGCATCGAGATGGACCAATATATCCTCACCATATTGACTAATCTGAAAGCAGTCTACTCAGAGCCCTTTTACCACAACCTTATCTCTCATTGTATCTTTTTAGTAGGGATGGTTGCAAACCATTCTTTGGTTTGATGAGACTAGGAACCACAAATCAAGAGCCAATCTGATTTTGATGAGCAACTCTATCCTCATGGAAGTCATAAGAGCACCAATGTTAAAGAAACTGTCACTTCACCCACCCTGGGCATCATTGAAATAGGGCCATGGTAATTCCCCATTGACTAGGATCACAATTCTCAAACAACATGATTCTTATTCATGGTGGTTTCCAGAACCCACCCTCTTTGAGAAACTCTGAACTTGTATGACTCAGAAATAAACCCGCAACAGACTATATCTTTGCTGATTAAAACATTGTTAACTAAAGGGAAGAGGTTATTGTTGATGATAAGATTCTATAATTCATTCTCAAGGGTTTTGTTTCTTTAACCTAATTTGAATTCTTAAGGGATTAAGGTAATTGTGCTATGGGAAATAAAGTAAGGATGAATCTGTGGTTCTTAGAGGTCATGAAAGCATCTTAGTCTACACACACACGCACACACACACACGCTTTTTTTTTTTTTTTTTTTTTTTAAGATTCCAGGGTAATAAGCAAAGCCATATTACAAGGTTTATTTTTAGGAAAAGGATGAAATTGTTAAAACAAAGAGGCTTCAGATTGCAGTGGCTTGAGGAGGATTTTTTTTTTCCTCTAAGAGCCATGGGGTGAGCAATCTAGGCTTGTGGGGCAGCTCTGTTCTAATGAATAATTTAAGGATCCAAGGCCCTTGCATTTTGTCCCCCTCTGCATGGTTCATACTGAGTGTGGTGGTCACCTTCCTCTTTCAGCTTACAGGGAAAGGAAAGAGTGGAAATTTAGTGAAAACTATTTTCTTCTAAGCAAATAAAGCCAATAAATTAATTTCAGACCCAACCCTGACTGCCAGAAAGGCTGGGGAATGCAGTTTCTATCTGGGTCATCACTGCTGTGCTTTACCTCTATCATTATGGACAAATGGAGAAGGCGAAACAGATTTTGGTAGGCAACTAGAAGACTCTATTACAGGTCTGTGAATAATATAGTCAGCAGCTATCTAACAAACTACTGTGGGTTGGGGTGAAAAATTGATAGAGTTAATGGTGGCGATAATAGTCTTCCATTAGCAGTGCCTTTATCTCCCTCTCTCATTCTTCTTCAATGGGAAAAACTTTAAAGAATTTAGTTGTAACTTTCTCTGACAGGCTTCCTCTTCCTTTCCCCAACAGCAGTATCTGTCATGAATTTAATGATATAGGAACTAATATTGAAATACAGTAGACTTTACTTAATAGAATGTTAAAGTAAATCCCTTGGGATATAAAATCTTTTATAATGTGACTAACCATTCTCTAATATGGAGTACTCACAATGTCAAATTTTTCTACCCTGGTGTTGCTTAAAGTAAAATGTAAGACTTTCTGAAATGGGGTGCTATTAACTATACCAGCCTTTGGGGTCAATGGGGTGCAATTAATGAGTTAGCAGACAGAGATGGCAATTGGTCAGAGACTAATAAATAATTGAATCTGTCCACCAGTTAGAATTGGGTTCTACTGATGGTAACAATGACCTCAATTAATTGTATCTTTAGCAAGAAGATATTTGTTCACTTTCACACAAGAGAAATCTCCACCATATTTCAGGGATGAGTTCTATTCTTAGAATCACATCGTGTTCACTAGATGGCTTCTCAAATGTAGCCCTCACGTCTTCATTTTAGACAGGAGGAAAGAGAAAGGGGAGAAAAGGCAGGCTGTGTCTCCCCCTATTGAAGCTTCCCAAAAGCCCTACCCAATAATTTCTTCTTACACCTCATTGGCTAATATATTTGCAAGACAGACATAAAAAAAGTAATTTTATTTTTGGCTGGGTGCACTACTGCCCTGATATATAATGGATGGTACTAAGATAAAAGAAAATGAATAGGAATCCAGTTATCTGTGTCCATCCTACCTTTGCTATCAAAACTGTGATGGACATAGTGCACAGTGAACAAAGTAAGGCAAATTAATACTTAATCCCTATTTAGGGGACTGGCCCCAAAACCATGATCCAGAATTTGAATGATATAATACATGACCCAGTAGAGATTTACTTTCTTTATTAAGGCTCAGTTACCCTGAGTATCTTAGAATGGAAGGAGGATGCATTAGTTGGATCTTCTGAGAAGGAGAGTCCAAGGTTAGCTGTGAAGAGAGTTACTGGGAAAAACACATGTGATGGAAAAGAGGGGAGGGATCCTGAGGGGGTCAACAGGGCAGTCACCTCTGTGGAGGAGAAGGAGAAGGTAGGGAGGTGGGGTAGACAGATTGGCAGACTCCAGCAAGTTTTAAAAACCTTTTGGTCAGGCCAACAGGAAGTTCTTGAGCCAAAGTTACCTATAAGAGAAGTCCCCGGTCAGGCAGATCCCCCATTTTGTAGGAAGGGACCCACCTTTGCATCTCTACCGTGTTCTGTCTTTCATTGAGAGTAGGCCGGAGAAGTTTGGGCTCAGTGGTGGATTCAGGACACGGCAACTAGGGCTATCCATTAATTACCCTCCATACCTTAAGTAGGAGATATGCCGGGGATATTCTGGTGGCCACAACTTCCTCTTTGACCTGTATAACTCACTCCCTTCTCCAACTGGGGTCAGATATTAGGGAGAAACATTGGGAAAGGTGAGAGATGAAGTCTGTATTTTTTTCCTCCCAATTTCATGGAGTGGAAAAAACCTATTACAGTATCATTAGGTTTTTTCAGATGTAGGAAAAATACCTTTAACCGGGTAACCTATGTGCCAGCAAGCCAAATGGGAGACATGTGAGGGGCGGAACTGCAAAGGAACTTGACTGGTTCTGGGAAATCCATCTCAGAGTAGTCCTTTGTTCTTTAAAGAGATCAAGGCAGTGGCTGAGAGAAGAGTCAGATTGATGTGGGTTTGGAATATAGGTGAGGTTCCGTGGGGTGAGGTCTGGAGCCAACGGCCAAGAAAGAATTCTTTGAGACGTCTTTGGTGCAAAATGGTGGTTCTTTTAAAGCACGGGGACAGGACCCGTGGGCAGAAAGAGATGCCGCACTGGGGTCTGGAGCAGTGGCTGATTGTATACTCGGGAGCTGGGAGAAGTAAGGTAAAGGGAGGTTTCAAAAGAACTTTCATATGCTAAAGAGGACTGACCTACAAGACACCAGAAGCCTGTCAAGTGAAGGTTGTTTTTCCCCTCTAGCAAGGTATTAACATTAAGGTAGTTGGAAGATTCCTCTGTCCCACACACAAGTGGGGGGTGGGAGCAGGTTGCAGGGTTCAGTTTATGCTTTGTCTTCAGCCAGTCTTCTGCTCCCTCATCAAGATCACCTCCCCTTTCCAGAGCAGATCCAGTACTGAAACCACTCAGGCGCAGTAGAAGCAAGTTAGACCAAAGCGAACACATGCGTGTACAACGACTTCCCATTTCCCTTTAATTAATTAACTAAGTAGTTTGCTTATATTTTTAGTCTGGTAATGGTATTAGTCATCTATCGCTGCATAACAAGTTACTCTGAGCTTGAGCAATCTAAACAACAAACATGGACGACTTCAATTTCTTCTCGAGGTTTCTCAAGTTCGGGAAACCGGGAGGGGTTCCCTGGAGGATTCTCACTCGGGGTTTCTTACTAGGTTGGAGTCAGGGCGTTCACCTGGGGCTGCAGTGTTTTGAGGAAATGCAGCATCGTCTTTGAAGCTCTCTTCACTCTGTGGAGAGAAGACCCTTCAGGTGATGATTCCATGCCGGCCTCTCCTCACCCTGCTCACACCCATGGCATCTGGCTCACACTCCAGCGAGTGATTCCAGAAAGAGTGCTCAAGACAGAAGCTGCAGCCTTGTTACAACCCAATATTAGAAGTGACATCGCATTTTTCTGTCATATTTTAATTGGTAAAAGCAAATCAGTAAGCCCAGCTCACACTCACAGAGAGGTGAATTAAGTACTGCCTCTTGAGGAAGGGAGTGTCGAAGAATTTGTAGACATACATCTAAAGTCATGTTGGCCATACATTCATGTGACGAAATTCAAAATATACCAAAATCTCCCCGGGAACCCCAGTTCTATTCCTTGGGGGTTATCAGTGTCTTGTGTGTCCTAGAGACAGTCTGTGAAGCTACAAGCAAGTACTGCTAACAGGGTAATCCTTTGAAAGCTCTATCCTCCGTGACTAGAGCCCAATCCAGCTTCTTGGCTTTGATCAGTTCACATCAGTGCTCCTTTGTGTGCAGGGTGTGAGGGAGAGAAGGGGAATGAGCTTCCCCATTCCTTTCTTCTAGAAACTCTTGCTAACTTTGGCCCACTTAAAATTGTAGTATTTACCTTTTAAAACATTAGTTTAACAAAAGCTATTTAATTGTAGCTGTTTTTCCCCCTCTGGAACATTCTTTGTGGCTTTCTCTCACCATTAGCCAGTGCCTTAGGCAGTTGCTAGAAAGGGCTAAATTGAGTTGCTTTAGTTATTAGCTGTGGTTTGTGAGTCAGCTTACTGCTTCTAAAACAATTATAGAAGGAACCTATTATTTTGAATAGAAATTTGAGTATATTTAGAAGAAAATGAACCATGTATTTTCTTCTGGCTGCCTCTGCTTTCCAATCTCGTTTCAAAGATGAAAAGACTAAAGAGATTGCAAAGAGGGAGGGAGAAGAGAGGGATGGATTGAAAGTATGAGAAAGTGAGAGCTGAAGATCGGGAGATAAGAAGAGGAGGACTTGAAAAGAGCTAGACAATGCTCAAAGATTGGGAAAAGGGCATTCCAAATTTTGCAGAACGTGCAATGAAATTATTTTATTATCTTGAGATTTCCCCAAATGATAGGATTTGTGCTGACATACTATGCCAATCCATATTAGCCTAAAGAGATCAATTCTGAATAGCTTCATTCTTTCAAAGATATGTAATACGTTCTGTGACTATTCCTGGGGAAATAATGCAGTATAATAAAATCATTGTTTGCGTATGTTTGTCCCAGATATGTCACACACAGTTTTGATTCCCAGTTTTCTTTAAAAAATGAAATCTAAGCTGAAACTAAAACATAAAGCATGTTTCCTTTGACCCAATTCATATCTAGCTAATAAGAGACGGATTTTCCCCCCTACGGTTCTAGTATCTGAGCATTGTGGATGTGTCCCTTGTATTACAAATAGTTCAGAAAGTTTTTGTGTAAGTAACACTATGAAGAAATCATATTCTATCTGTTGTTTCACTAAGCTATATTCCAATTTAAGCCCCCTTACATCCTTTTTGGAAATAGGTATATTTAAGTTGGTGATTCGTTTAGAATTTCACAGATTTTAGCAGACAAGCTAAGGAAATTGTCATCAGTGACATGTTTATGATAGAGTTTCAGAAATAGTTTTGCATATCCAAGAAGTTCTAAAGCACTGAGTATAGGTGACAATATTTTTGTTTAAGAAAAAAATTGAAATAAACTCTTTCTTCATCTTTCGATCGCATTTTCACTCTGGCTCATCGTGGAATAATGGTAAAGGTTAAAACATAACTGTATAGAATTAAGTATAATTAAACAATAGCTGCATGGTTAAAATGCAAAGTTAAACAATAATTCTGCGAATTTTATCAATGCGAAATGCTAGTCTATCACTAACATCCATTTTAGATTATTTTTTTTCCCTAAAGCCTTAGTCATGAATACTCCATGTTCAAAACCCCCCAATAGTTTACTTAGCTGCACTCCAGCACCGATCCTGACCTATTTCTCCAGTTCCCACATATCCCCCAGAGCACCCCAGAACCCCCACTGTCCAGGAAAAGTGCATTTCTAGGGTCCCCAGACACTGGGGGCCACAAAGACCAAAAGTGTTCTGCTTACCTCTTAGCATTGCTCTTTCAGGTTGTCTAACCCCGAAAGCAGGGTAAAAATGGCTTGTAGATGCTTTAGTCTTTTGTTTTCTGGACTTCTATTAGGATTTGCACCTAACCGCAGAGGTGAGGACACTGAAAATATCCCTAAGTGAATATTTGACTTGATTCTGATGCTAGGTAGACGGGATCTAAGCATAATCTAACTGTGTGACGAATGACTACGTGATCTCAAATGGAACTAGAGATCTTTCTTGTGCTAGGGACAAATGCCATAGCTACCTAGAGTTCACCAGAAGATGGTTGAGATCACCCGGTGAGAGCTCTTGGGAACCATCTCCAAAGTCAAAATTGAAGGTCAGATTTCCAGGTTCACACTTCCTGTATCTCATTCAAATTAATTCTCATTATTACAGGAGGCATTTCGGCTGAAAAGACGGCATAATACATGGAGGATGACAGGCTTTAGCCTATGTAAACTGTTATTATAGCTTATTTCTTAGAGTGGAATTGAAAAATAACGTGATCTACCCCCACCCTGCTAGTCTCATAGTCCATAAATTTTCCTAGGACTCCGCAAGCCTGGAAGGACTTTGCCCTCATTCCATTGACCAGTGTTTCCGGGAGGCATAACTACCAAAAGGTTTTCCTGGGTGCCCTGGGAGCTTAAGGACCCTTTTAAGTTAGGTCTAGACTGCTTGTCTTCTGACCCTTATTCAGCCCAAGCACTCACGGAGCCTAAGGATATCGCCTCTTCTCCTTGGTCCCTCCAGCTGCGGGGCTAGCTGCCTCCTATGGCTGCTACTCTCGGAATTACATCATGGAGGTCCACTCCTCAGGCTTGGCTTCTCAACACCTGTCACCTACATAACTAATTTTCGGTGATAAATTCTGTTTAAATACTAAGAGTGATTTTTGTTTTCTTTCTTTCTTTTTTTTTTTTTAAGATTTTTTAAATTTATTTAACAGAGAGAGAGAGAACACAAGTAGGCAGAGCAGCAGGCAGAGGGAGAGGGAGAAGCAGGCTCTCTGCTGAGCAGGGAGCCCAAACACAGGGCTCGATCCCAGGACCCTGGTATCATGACCTGAGCTGAAGGCAAAGGGAGGCACTTAACCGACTGAGCCACCCAGGTATCCCTGACTTTTGTTTTCTTGATTTAACTCTGATTGACACATTATTCCTGGTCCTTTTTCTTTTTCTTCAAAAGCTAGTCCACTACTTAATGGTAGAGGCCAATCTCTCGTTAAGCACATCTTCCTATGCTCATTTAATTATTCTGTGCTACCTAATCCTTATATAAAGTTATCCAATGTATGAATTTCTTTATAAAGTTCCCTTCTTTCAACTTTCATGCAGCTAATGTTGTAAATTTCCCAATTGCAAGGAAAACAACTGATTCTTTGCCAACTCCCCATTATTTATAATACAAGGTTTATTGCGCAAAAGTTATTGATTTTTCATTGTTATTTACAAATAACATTCACCATATTCACATGGTTCAAATTATCTGCAAATCTGAAGATGAGATGTTAATATCACCAGGTGGCTGTTGATCAATTGAGGAACGCTTTCATCATAAAAGTTCAATCGAAATACAGTTAGTTAGCATTTGGACTTAATTTTCCTGTAGCCTCCTGTTTCGATTTTACAAGTCTTGGAGGGATCCAGTAACAGGTTACTGTGGCAAAAGGGTGGGGGGGGGGAATTCTCTTAAGCATGAATGGCTTAGAATAGTCATAGACTTTTAGAGCTGGAGCTGAAGCTATTATTAGAGCCATAGTTGTCTCCTGTCAGATCCAGGGAAGAGTTCCTAGTCAGTGTTGATGTTTTTACTACTCCCTTATCTAAGAAAAAGAATTTTTTTTCTTGGCTTTGCTTTTATTCTCGTCTCCATCAATTCCTATTGTCTTCTCTTTTCTTCTGCATCTCTTCTCCTGTCAATCACAAGCAAGTATAAACAGCTCTCCACTAGATTATTGAAGTTGATGGTCTTGTTCAAAAAAAACCACTAAACTTTGCCTAGTTGTGGATGTCACCACACATTATATTTTATGAAAGAAAGTTCAAATTATAACTTGCGTGCAGGAACATGGTTCTTCGGAAACATAAATACCTTCCAGTAAATATTCAGGTTTTATATTTTGTATAACATTGTAAATGTATGTACCATTATTTTAAATTATTTATAGATGTTCCCAATAGTTTTCAAGGATAAAGGAAGGAAACATCTATGATTTTAATATTTTTTAAATAGAAATATGACTTTAACAAATACAAATGAAACCAGACTACATATTAAAAGTTATAAAATGAGTTGAAACAAAATACAAGCCAGACATTTTATGAAGTGTTTAGAATATTTAAACGCCTTCCTTGAATGCAAGCCAGCTTTTATTTGACTATGAAAAATACCCATAATCTACCAGGGACCCATGGCCTTGGGAAACTAGATTATTGGACTAAACTTTCGCATAGGTTTGAAGGAATTTCAGCTCTCGTTGGAAGTTCTCCACTACTACAGAGAACTCTTTCAAAGTTCAATTGCACCTTCATTTTATTTTTTATTTTTTTAAAGATTTTATTTATTTATTCATTCAACAGAGATAGAGACAGCCAGCGAGAGAGGGAACACAAGCAGGGGGAGTGGGAGAGGAAGAAGCAGGCTGCTAGAGGAAGAGCCTGATGTGGGGCTCGATCCCAGAACGCTGGGATCACGCCGAGCCGAAGGCAGACGCTTAACCGCTGTGCCACCCAGGCGCCCCTGCGCTTTCATTTTAATCTCATACATAATGGAAGTTACTTACGGGAAACTTTTCTAAGCACTCTTTGAAGCAGACTTCCTAATCTACTGGCAAAATAATAAAGGAGATATTTATTTATTCTTTCGATAAAACTGAGTACCTCTGAGCTGAAGACTATGCTTATGCCTGAAAAGGGGTCATTGTCGGAAGGGTGTCAAGTGCAACATCCTTGAAACTTTGATTACTAGAAAGTAGCTATTATTCCCTGAAGTTTATTGTGATGAGAGGAAAGTTCCAGGGGTGGTAAACCTCGGCGGTTGCAGCCATAGCTTCTCTTGTCTGCGTGCAGCACTGGCATGTCTGTACCGATATTCATTACATTTGGCTTCCGGCTTTTCCGTAGCTGTCTCCCCAGCCAGTCGGGACTTCATCACTGCCATCGCCAGCCACCTGGGCATAAGCAACACCTGTAACTGTTCTGGCGGAAAGGAGCGAGCTCCCATTTTATAGCCTTGCATAGCCGTCTCCGCGGATTCAGTCTTACGCGACAGAATTGTTTTCTTACACAATTTGAAAGTCAGGTGTCAGTTAACTACTTTGTGTTTCTTGACGAGCAAAGAAGCTGACATTTTGATCAGTGGCTGTTTCAGCCAATCCAACCACTTTCTCCTTCACCTCCCAAACTCTTCTTAAAGTCTCAAAACTGAACCCCAGGAAAGACAAACACAATGGGCTTGATTTATGTTGTTGAGTGTTAGGCAGTTTCCACTCAAAATGAAGGCAATCAACAGTAAATATGTAAGAAATCAAGAGACCCAAATCTAGATAAGGCTACTTTTCTTTTTGTAGTAGTTGGTTTTTCCTTATTGGTGAGAGCATCATGGGTCCAAGATTTCTATAGTTGGGGGAGCGCCTGGGTGGCTCCGTTAGACTCTTGATTTTGGCTCAGGTCATGATCTCAGGGTCTTGAGATCAAGCCCCCATTGGGCTCCCACTGAGCATGAACCCTGCTTAGGATTCTCTCTCTCCCTCTCTCTCAGCCTCTCCCCTGCTCTCTCTTGCATGGGCATATGCATGCACTCTCTCTCAAAATATAAAATAAAATAAAATAAAATAAAATAAAATAAAATAAAATAAAATAAAATAAATTAAATTAAATTAAAAGGATTTTTGTAGTTGGAAGACACGTGCTGGGTAGAACGGACCCACAGCGGAGGCTTTGGGCACTTACTCTGCTCACTTATGCTCCCTAATCTGCCCCCTGGGGTTCAGGCCTCAGGACTCACAGATAGGAAATTGTGTTGCCTAAAGAGATCTGGAGGATAAGAATAACAAAATCTAGATCTTTCCATGGAGAAAGGAGTCGGGTAGCTGTTTCCAGAATTGGCTACTGCTGTGAATTTTCTTCCTAGAGCTCATAGTTGACTCTTTCCTTCTACCACACTCTCAGAATATTAGCTTGGCTTTTTTCCCTGGAGTGCCAAGTATGGTGCCACGGTCCTCCTTCCTTTCCATTAAAATAAATCAATGAATAAAGCCTTTCAACAGGTGCCTCTGCAAGATGAGCAACAGGCTCAAAATATCCAAATATCCTGGAAGGATGCAATCTGATAAACGTGTAATTAGCTCGGGTAAATTCTTGATATTACATTTATCCATCATTTTGCTAAAGGCATATGAGATTTGTGTCAATCACATGAGTTATTGTAACTTTTACAGGGTAAACTTTTTTTCTTTTTTTAAAAGTTTTCTAGAAGGATGTTTAGCTCTCCTGCAGTCCATATGGAGTCCTCTGAATTCCCCGACACCCAGCCTCAAGGACAGCCCACTGCTGGGATGGAAAGTAGCCCTCATGAGGGGGGCTTGCATTATGAGTGATTAAGTGTGTGACTTAAGTGTGTGACTGGCTGGGTTCAGGGTAAAATGAGATCCCTCCCCTGTGATTTGAAAGGACTCTTGACCACGTTGCAGAGAAGAGAAACTCAAAGGGCATCGGCTAAGCCTGAGTGACAGGTAGACGCAAAAGCAAAGCCTGAACTCTCTCAGGCGGTAGCGATTGAACAGCAAAAGCTCACATTCCCCCACCAGCTTTAGAAACATACTCAGCCCCTTGGGTTAAATCTTCTAAAATAGTCCAGGGTGGTCCCAGGACCATCCAGTTATCTTCCAGACCCCCACTCTTCCCTCTCCCCTGGTAGAAGGATCTGGGATGAGGCCCATAAACATGTCCTTAGTTCTGTCTGTGTATTCTAGCTGACCTTTGCCACTGACCACACCAGCAGTAGCTGTCGTGGTTTAAAGAGAAACTTGCGGCATCCCCAAACTTCTTTCCCAAACTGTAATTCCAGTATGTGAGGATTTGTTTGAATTAGTAAGCAAGAATTACTATAGTAATTAAAAGGACACACTGTTACATGAATTCATTGAATCGAATTGCTTACCCTATTGCTCCTAGGGGGTAAGAAAGATACAGTACTTTTTAATTTGCCATCTGCAAAATGAAATTATATATACCTCTCCAGCATCACGGGGAGAGAATTAGATGAGATTATGTATAAGAAATGCCAGACCCTACTCATACACGTGCACACTTAAAATATGATAGCTGTTATCATTACTCTTATTAGCTGATAAAAAGAAGGTGTTGTGAACTATTCCTTAAGGGTGTTATTTAATCTTCTGCTTTTAATGTTTTTTAGGTGTTACGTTCATACTGTTGGCTCAACTTAAAATTAACAATTTCTTTTTATTTATAGTCAACTTCTTTTCTGGGTACCTTGTTTGGGAAGAAATAAAGAGAGGCCATTTGATAGGGCTGGATGTGGGAGTCTCGGGTTGAGAAATCAGGCAGATCTCCATAGTGAGAGCAGGCAAAGGAAACTCCAAATTCATTTGTCAACAGGAAAGATCGGACAGGACAGTGTTTGATGATCAGACAGTTAGTTTACCTTTAAGAGTCAAGCAGGCCTCAAGCACCATGCTGAGCAGAAAGGCAAGCAAGACTCAGAGCACAGGGGACTATGGGATTTTGAGAAATGGGCAAAACCAAAGGGAAATATGGAAAGATCTGATCTTAGGGCAGAGCTTGTCTACCTTTTGCCTAATTATCATCTCTCATGAGTATTTGAGATACAGCTTAGAGGTGGAATTTGAAGAGATGGTGGCCAGTCTGCCCCCCTGATTCTGGCAGAGCAGAAATAGGGGGAGTAGAAGTATAATGGGGCCCTCCTTTCAGTACAGCTGCAGCAGCATTCACCAGTTCGCAAGTACATCGGATACTTTGGGAAAGTGAACTGTATTTCTCAGCCCTCGTGTGTAGCACTTAATAATTCAGGAATTCACGTGATGTACTGGAAGACCGAAGCTTTCATGCGGTGTGTTAACTTCAAGATGGCAGCTTTTATTACCATAGGAACTAGGCAACGTAAGGGACCTTATTTAGCATCTTTAATTTTCCTTGGGAATCATCTGTGATAGGAGAACAAAATCAGGTCACCTAAAGGAAATGACTTAATCCTAAAAAAGAGCCACTTAACAGGCATACATTAGCACCATTCAATGGAATTAATAAGCTGTTAGTGTTTACAACATTTCTCTCAGTACAATGCAAATGGAAGTGATATTCACCTGCACTGGAATTTGCATTGCGTTAGGAATTCCATCCACCTCTGAAAAATATGATCAGAGGGGGAAAAATACATATATACACACTACCTACTAGTATATAACATATACTATATATATTTACATTTAGAGAGAAAAGAGAATATCCCTAGGCTTCCCATTCCCAGCTTGAGTATCAGCAAGGTCATATTAACATAATTACCCAATTTGGCTTGCTTATGGCCCCTATGTGCATGACGATAGCACATCAGCACTCCTATTAAATTCACACCAGCTATTTCTGGGAGTACCTGGGGGTATGTCACATGGATTTGGAAATGCCTGCTCTTTTCCTTTCATTTATCCTCACTGAAGCCCATTGAATGGAAGTCCTTTGAAGAAATGCTTCCATACTGGCCTTGCTGCCACTGGTTTCCCTCAGCTTGCTGCTGTCCTGTCCAGGGCTCCTTACAGATCCTCCGTGGGAAACTATCGAATTCCACGTAGAAATGGAAGAACTCCATCCCCCATGTTTGATACTTTTTGAATCACCGGGGGGCTCTGAAACACCATTGCTTGCATCCCAAATCTCACAACATTCCTCACCCAAATCGCCCTTTTATCTCTATATAAGGGCTTAGGGACAGTCCGTAAGCCTGGTTGAAAATCATTTCATAATTCTCAATTTTGCATAACTCCTTAAATCTGTATCATGTACTAACTGCTTCCCTTTTCTTTCGTCCCTATTATAATTCGACTGATCCCACTTTAGGTCTAGCTAATTTATCTCACTACATATGTAACTCGGCCTTGTGAATTCATATTAAATTAGCTTTCAAGTCATTGTGAACACTAGTTCCAGAGACCCACAGAGGACAGTCAGTGGACAATCAGGTAGACCTGGAAGGTGGATTAGCATACAGTCCCTTCTGAAAGGAAGTGATTAAACAAGAGTCTGTCCACTGCCTAAAAATGCACATGAGGCTGGGGACTGTGTCTGGGCTCTATTGCTTACTTCTTAAGCTTTATTTTCCTTATCTGTAAAATGGCACATACCTTAGAGAATTGTTTGGGTATAAATGGGGGAAAAGCCAATATATGCAGTAAGCACCGAACAAATAGAACCTATTATAAGCTTGGTAATTCCTCATTTTATAAGAAAGAATTTGAAGCTACCGGTAACAGTAAATGTCAGACCTAAGTCTTAGAGCAGGGCTACTTTACTCCATCCCTCCCTCTTCTGTGATCTATTTTTTTCATCTTCAGCTGTGTTTATTTTCTCATACATGATAGTTATGAGCAATAATATCTTAATATTTCATAAAATCGTAGATACAGCAACTGTAACCCCTCCCACTGTCTTGAAAACAGGCAAATAATTCAAGTCTGTCTATCCTAAGCTGTGACTACCATAGCCTAGACAGGCTCTACAGCGGAATGTGAGTGTTACACTCATTCTCAAATCCAAAAGTTGTCTGATTTTTAAATAATACCCAGTGAGGGAGTTAAGATCAGAAATGAGGCTTGGCAGGGCGCCTGGGTGGCTCAGTTGGTTAAACCACTGACACTTGATTTCAGCTCAGGTCATGATCTCAGGGTTGTGAGTTTGAGCCGTGTGCTGGGCTACTCGCTCAGCAGGGAGTCTGCTTGCGATTCTCTCTCTCTCTCTTTCCCTCTGCCCCTCCTCCCACTCTTGCACACTCTCTCCCCCTTCCAAATAAATAAAAACGTCTTGAAAGAAAGAAA
This sequence comes from Ursus maritimus, assembly GCF_017311325.1. Lineage (NCBI taxonomy): Eukaryota > Metazoa > Chordata > Mammalia > Carnivora > Ursidae > Ursus > Ursus maritimus. The sequence continues at coordinate 15,088,216 of NW_024427107.1, forward strand.
GAAAGAAAGAAAGAAAGAAAGAAAGAAAGAAAGAAAGGTTGGGACCAAATAAATGGACACGTGAAATGTTCAAGGGCAGGGATGGAGTTGGGTCTGGAAGTCCAAGCAGGGCAGGACAGTAGAGCAGTGAGGAGTGCATGCATCCAGGCAATGGTAAAAGTTCATGTTTCAGTCCCAGCATGTGGCAACAATCAGGAGATGGAGACCAAATCAGAAGTCTAAAAATTTGGTTTATGTGCGTGAACTTAAGCTCACAAATAAAACACTTTATGGTTATTCACTTTAATAACAAATCACTGAGCATTAATTAAAACAGACTTGTATTTAAGTCAATCTGTATATGTTCACTTTTTTGAAAGAGATCACGTAGAATCTCATGAGTTTTTGGAAATCAGACATTGCTACAATATGACAGACTCTATATTCTTTTTTTTTTTTTTTTTTTTTAAGTAGGTTCCGCACTGGGTGTCAGCGCAAGGCCTGAGCTCATGACCCTGAGACCAAGACCTGAGCTGAGATCAAGAGTTAGATGCCCCACTGATTGAGCCACCCAGGTGCCCCTGACAGACTCTATATTCTTTTTTTTTTTTAAAGATTTTATTTATTTATTCAACAGAGATAGAGACAGCCAGCGAGAGAGGGAACACAAGCAGGGGGAGTGGGAGAGGAAGAAGCAGGCTCATAGCGGAGGAGCCTAATGTGGGGCTCGATCCCATAACGCCGGGATCACTCCCTGAGCCGAAGGCAGACGCTTAACCGCTGTGCCACCCAGGCGCCCCCAGACTCTATATTCTAAGCAAAACCCACTGGACTGAAACTGGTGTTCTACATCTATCTTAGGAGAAAAATCATTGCTTAAAATGGCTAATTTTTCTTTCCTTCTAAGGTTTCCTTCTCATCCTGTATCTTTAAAAACATTAATAATTCATCACAAAGTAAATAACTTTCTAAACCAAAACTCTTCTTACATATATCACACAGCCATCTGGACCCCACCTCCCCAACTCCCATTAATTTTGAGTCCTAAGAAAAATGAGAGTATGCTGATCAAAAAATAAAAGCCCATTTGTTTCTACTGGAGCTCTTTTAAGATGTCTCCAAATTATATGGCTTGCTTTCATGCACAAGAGAATGTGCAGCTGAAAACCCCATATATAGCATCATCATCCCAAACCAAGAACATTTCTCAAAGGAAAATACACTTTAGATTTTGGGAATGTTTTTAATTGCGTATGTGCCTCCTCCCAGCCTCAGTGCTTATAAGCACTAAGGGGTAAGCTGCCAATTTATAAGCATGGTTTAGCCACAGTTGCCTGTCCCTGGTGCAGGTAGACTCTTAACGGCTTTCGAGGTAAAGATAATTGGCTATTTGCATGCTTCTAAATGAATCAGTTAAAAAAGGTACTTCAAGAAATAAACCCAGTGTATCTTAGAGTGAATATCTCGTGGATGCAGATTAACTGCCGTGTAGACATGCACATTAGTGAAACCTGGAATGCCTTGACCTGTGAATATACCTAGTTAATATACTATTACCTCAAATCCTCTAATTAAAAAAAAAAATACAAGTTAGGCAGACCTAATTCAGCCAACGAGCAGTCTGAAAAGTTGGAGAAGAGGTAAAAGTGAGCCTGACACCTATATTTCCTTCCACGGAAGAAGGAGAACTTCAAATAAGCTTTGGGCAATGATTTAGAAGGGGGGGAGCACAAAGGAATTGAATTTGTTATCTCTACATATTGATTAACAGCGTTAAAGCCCATCAGTCATACTTTAATTTCTACGTGTGGTGTGTTTAACACGAGCTTCCAATCCGCCTGATTGGATTACCTCACCACCCATAAAAGAATCAGCAGCTAGTGGTTACAATTGTAATTAGAATCAGGCAGTAATTTGTGTTGGGAGGGACGGGTGGGGGCAAACGGTCTTGCCCCTTCGGTTTAAATTTTTCAGTATAGATGATGAATAATAATTATATTTCAGCCAATTACCTCTGAGATAACAGAAAGTGTATATGTGAAGGGATAATCAAAGATCGTAGATATTTGAAATCTATTTCTTCCTTTTCCATGAAGGGATCAGTAAAGTGCAGAAGGTAAGTTTAGTATTCACACAGTTTCTCCTTTCAGTGCACTTGGAGAGTGGGCAAGGGTGGGTCCTGTCTTGAATACCCAATAGATATCCCATCATATTTCTGTTCTGTGGATTAATGATCTTAGAGAAAGAAAAAAGCACTATCTCTACTCAAATATACACGAACGTAAAATTCTATTTTTGAAAAGGTATTAAAATGTATTTCGGGGGGTATGATGCTGAAATAGGTGTTTCCTGTGGATGTTTTGTATCTATCATGTTCTTGGTTAGTTTCATTATCAAATTTACTCCCAGTGAAGGGCCTTTTTTCTAATCTCTTCTCAAAGCGTTTAGCTTATTTATAAATACAACCCTTTAAAGTATTTTCTAGTTAAAAATACAACTTCAGTTCCACGAGTCAGATGTTTTGAAAAATGTTAATGCTCTTGATTGGCTGTCCTGTTATAAAATATTAGTGGTACTGTTTTGAAGATGTGATTTGAAAAGTTAGTTTTTAGAAGTGAAGAAATTGCATCTAAGATGTGTGAAGAAAATTTCACTGTTATATGAAATACAGCTGGAAAACAGTACGATTGAGTGGAATGAATGAATGATTGATTGAATGGATTATGTAATTTGACATTAATTCCACAAAATTTACATGTGGACACACCACAGTGGGCAAGCTCCATATCTTCCCCTTCAACGACACTGAACAACCTCACCATCTATCTCACTGTATGCACACGTGTGAGAGCACATGAACTAAACCCAAAACTAAGCAAAAAGCATGGGTGACAAGGCTAATAGCCTTTGGCTATAAATCTCAAGGCAGATGAATGATTCATCAGGAGATTCCAACATGGGTCTCACCTCACTTTGAGCAGGTTTCTGTGCTGACTCTTCCCTCTTTTCCTTCCTTCTGTCATGACATTCTGTCATCCCAATCCATACTGACTCTTACTTCCAACCATTGCTAAAAGCTACCTCCCCGTTGATTGCATCCTCCTACCTCTCTACCTCTCCTCCTGCTCATCTCCATGGGTCACCTGTTTCTAAAAGTCCAGTTCATCTCTTTCCTCTTTGTCTATCCATATTAATACCTTGGTTCTTTAACTCTTCATGCAATGATTAATGCCATTCTTGGTATTGACATTAGAAATGCCCTAGAAAGAGCTCTAGAAAGAGCCCGGGCTTGGACTTTTATATTTTTCAGTTATTAAGGTAAATCTTTTAATATTTCTGGGTCTCAGGTCCCTGATGTGTAAAGTGGGGAGGAGCTTGAGAGGACCTTCGAGTTCCCGACCTTGTAGGATCCTTTTCACACAAATAGCTTATCACTTTCTTCATGTTTCTTGCTCAGCAAGCAATTTCACGTCTGGATGCTCCATCTCTCTAATTAGACTGTAAGATTTCCAGGAGCATACACTGGGACTTCTTTTTCTATTGTACCCTATAGCTTCTAACAATCTAAGTGTACTATAGATATTCAATAGATGTTCATTGATTAAGTTACTGAAGCCCTTTTGGGCAGATTTTCATTTTATGTCATTATTACCAACAGTGTAGTGAATGTAAAAGGGGATACGTAGAGCAATTATCCAAGAAATTAATAGAGAAAAAGAAAATAAAAACAAACAACACAACAGAAGTGACTCTACCATATCTGTCACAGGATAATCACCTATCTTGGTAATAATTGATGCCAATAACTTAAGGTGCAAACAGGGGGAGGGGAGTGAATACTGGGGGATAAGCTTAAAAGTTTCTTTAAAGAAGTGATTCTTAAAGAAGTGGGGGAGAAATGGAGCACTTTGAAAACCTGAAGATAACTGTGTGCTTTCTTCAAGATGGTCCACAGATTTCTTACAGCTTATTATATAAACACCACATTTTCCTAAAAGCCATGGGTTTTAGGGTCCCCTGTTTCATTTTTAAAGGGCGGTCTTTAAAGGGTTTTCTCTGAAAGCGTTTTCCTTAACATGGATCCCATGTTTCCTTTTTAAAGGGTTTTCTTTTAAAGTATTTTCTTTAAAGGGCTCCACCCAGGGCCCTTTTGAAATGAGCAACTCTTCTTTAGCGTGTCTAATTGGACCAGAGGTAGACATGTCTTAATCACCTATGTAAGACCCAATTTAAACAAAGATATAAAGATCAGTTGGATTCCTTCCTTGGGAGTTTGAAACTAAGGCAAAATTTTAAATTCAAGTCAGTTGGTAGTGTATTCTAGAATTAGAAATCCATTTGGTCTCAAGAGATGGAATGGACAATTTTGGATCATGCATAAACTAAAGAGGAAGCAACGGGAGGTGTTTGGTAGACAGACTGAAGAATAGAGAAACGCACAGAGAAAATAATGACTAACATACACATGGAAGCAAAATCAAGGCCTGTAAGTAAAAGGATGGAGGATGACCTAGGTTCCTGGTAGCTTTCTCATGCCCATGAGACCCATGCGCACTGTATTCACTGCTCTTGGGTGCTGTCCAAACCCTAAGCCTCTGACAACCACATCTCATTTCCCTCATCTCCAGAACACACCCATACACACACACTCTCCATTTTCTTGAACTAATTTGAAATCGATCTGTTTCTCGTAGCCAAAACCTCTTCGACTACAGTAAGCAGTAATCTAAGATGTTTTCCTTGCTGTTTATACATCAGGTAGAAAAAAAGAGGATTCCTTCGCAAGGTAGAAGTGTTTCCGAAGCCGTTATTTTTCCTAAGATACTTAGAAGATGAAGGTTCTATATGACTTAAAACTTTCGGTATTTCTAAATTTTTAATATTCAGATTATTCCCTCTGAATAATTTACAATTTCCTCTTATAGAAATAAAGAAAATTACGTAGTAGCTGAAATTTTATTAGTGTGGCAAATAACTGCATAAAAATACACTCTATATGCTTCGAAATAAAATTTTTGATATAATTTTAAAAAACCTTCTAAACAAGCCATTCTAGATGTAAAGAAGCAAAATAATTTTCTAGCAAACACATTCCACCAAATAAAACGTTTATGGAGTAGCAACAATTATGTTCTCTATTTAAAGAGATAAAATCTTCAATGAGAAATATTTTACTAGCTTTAAAGGCATTCACTTGTTTATTGTTGTTCGTATTTCCTGCTTGTAATATCCTTTCTTTTTAACATACTTTCAGCTCTTTGGTTGTATCTTGAAATTCTATCCCTGTAATTCTCACATAGTCTTGAAATTAATTAATTGCATGGTACGTATTCATGCGGCACATAGTACATATTAATACTAATTCAGTTAACTTTTAAAGGACTTTGTACAGGATGCTCCAATATTCTATCAGGGATTACACTCAGAAATGTATTCCTTCTTCTTGAAACGTGACATACTGTACAATGCTTTTAAAATGTGGATTTATTTTTATTCAGAGAATTTCATTAAATGGAACCCAGGTAAATTCAGTGTGTTTTTTTTGACTGCTTTTGAGCACTTGCTGTCCCTAAAGAACTATCAGAGAGCTGGCCTACGATTCCATCCTAGTTGGTGGCATCATCTTTTCTTGCCTTTTTTTTTTTTTTTTTTTTTTTGTGGGAGAGAAGATTAGATTTTCTTTCCTAGGTAATGGCACAGATATTTGTAGTTGATGTAAGAAACACCACGGAACATAGGGAAAATGAAGGAGCCACACGTGGGCAGTGGCTCTACAGCTCAGATATTGGTAGATTTTGCCAGAAAAAAAAAATTGGTTTGTTATGAAGGAGACACAATAAGGATTCTCAATCTACCAATCTCTGGGTTTTTTTGACTATTTCAAAATGAGGAGGATTTTATCTAACTCTTGGAAGCTTGCATTTGAAAATTTCTGGATCATGGGAAGATGAAATGATCTCATCTAGAGCTAAAAAAATGCCCAACTCTTACCTCTTTTTTTTAAAAAAAGTATTTATTTATTTCTCTGAGAGAAAGAGAGAGAGCACAAGCAGGGGAAGCAGCAGAGAGAGAGGGAGAAGCAGGAGCCGGATGTGAGACTTGATCCCAGGACCCTGGGATCATGAATTGAGCCAAAGGAAGACGCTTAACCGACTGAGCCATCCAGGCATCCCTTACTTACCTCTGATACTGGCGAATATTTTGAAGAGTTTGAATAAAAGAAACCTAATTACTTTGTTCAATTTTTTATTGTAAGAGATGTTCTCAAGCCAAAATGGCACACTTACTTTTCAAAATATCAATACTCAATTAACATAGGCAATAGTATAATATTTAGAAAACAGAAATCAACGAGAAGGCATACTCAACCCCACCATGAACTTACTGTGCATTTTTCAGCAAGTCACTGGACTTCATTATGCCTCTCTCTGCATTCATACTGAAAACAGGAATATGATAATACCCTTCCTACTTCATAGGAGGGTGGAGATAATCACAAGAGATTACAGCGGAAGTCCAGGGAATTAAGTAACTAATTGTTTTCTCCACTGTCCATACTTAGCTTGCTCTTCCTACTTTTATTAGAATACTTAAGTCACATGCATTCATTCACTACTATATATCTCCCTGACTAATCCAGATGATCCTTAAGTACAGAGACAATATCGCATGCATGTTTGCCTTTCACCCCAACTTTTCTCATTAAAACTCCTGCTCAGCATTCCTTGGAGGGGATTTCCCTGATCCCAAATCCCTGTTATACCTCTTTACTCCATTCTATACTTTCTTGGTAGCGCTAGCACAGCTGTAACTATGTGTGTGTGCATGTGTGTGTGTATTGTGTGTGTGTGTGTGTGTATATATATCAAACACATTCCACCAAATAAAACATTTATGGAGTAGCAACAATTATGTTTTCTATTTAAAGAGATACAATCTTCAATGAGAAATATTTTACTAGATTTAAAGGCATTCACTTGTTTATTGTTGTTCGTATTTCCTGCTTGTAATATCCTTTGTATGTATATACAAGCCCTATGTATATATTACATACATATATATATACATGTTATATATGTATGTAATATATACATAGGGCTTGTATATATACATGTATATACATATATACACATGTGTGTGTATATATATATATATATATATACATACACACACATACGTTTGTATAATGACTTGCTTCATGTTTTTCTCCCCAACTGAAGTTACGTTGCAGTCTCCTCATCTGTAAAATGTGGGTAATAATAGTATCCACTTTACGGAATTATTGTGATGAACATGAATTAACAGCATAGGGAACATTTAAGAGGAACTCAGTGAATTTTCTTATTATCATTATTACTGCAATTTCTATTTAATTTCCAGGCCATGTGTTTGTCATGGCAGATGTTGATAGAGATTAAACATCTCTGCATATCAGACTGGACACCGCGTAATTTCCGGTTTACCAGTAAGGTCCTCCGCGGCAGCATCGGTGCGCCTTCCACGGGACAGCTCTTCATCGCTTCATTCTAGGGGCAGATACACTATCCAGATACCGTAACCCAAGACGTAGTAAGGACAAAACACACAGGGGCTCACAGTCATTTAGCAAGAGGGTAAATCATGTGCTTGTCCAATACCTTAAAAAAATATCATTGTAATTGGGTGGTATCCTGCTGAGCACATGCCTTCTAGAAGTCACTGAGTCACTCCCTTCTCAAATGTATTTGAATTTCTACTAGAACCTGGAAATACGTAGAGAATAAGATAGACAAAGAGACTGTCCTTTGAAGGGAAGACTTTACTGTAGCATCGATACAAGTTAAGCCAAAATATAGAAGATTGAACGAAATATTTCTGAGAATCCAGTCTGTCATGTGTACTAGTAAAATAGTGTAGTGAAGAATTTAAAGGCTTTGATAATCTCAAAAAAGAAAGCATGCCGTTCTTAGCATGACTTGCAAAGGGTAAGCATTGTAGAGGTGAAAGGATCCGTATCATTTTGGTTCTCGCAAAAACACTCATGAAATTGTGTGGCCTGATGCAAAATAAACACTCCATGCATTGGTAACATCGTCAGAGCTGACGAAGGATGACAGGCTAAGCACCTCGCAAACGTAAAGCCAATTAAAATTTGAGTGTTTCGTATCATGAATGGGCCTAAATTTGAGAACTGAAACTATATTCTATACCATTCTCCTTTAAGTGAAAACTATATTCTATACCATATTTCCTTTACCGTGTTCATTACAAAGTTCAACAGTATGTATATATAAATACAGTTACACATACATGTGAATTTCTGGAAGGGGGCTTTGAGCTGTTGAGGTGAGACGTCACAGTATAAGGTTTGATGGGGGGGGGGGTTGTTATCATGCCGCAGAAGAATTTTGTGACTTTTTCTGGAAAGTAATTTCTGAGCAAAATGTACTCCCTGAATCATTTTACAATGGCTGTAACTCTGCTACACTCGCCAGGTACGATCAATCCAGTAAATATTGGGGAACCAGACATTTCCAGTTTTAGGAGATGCATCCGCTCAAGCTGAAGGCGCTCAGAGAATAAAATCTTGTAACTAGATACTTCACTTTTCCTAGAGTGGTAAGAAAATCTATGTCCTATATTTCCCTCCTGCTTATAGAGAAACGGTTCACTTATTCTGGAATACATTGTCTCTTCCTGATATTTGATCATGGCGGTACCTTCATGGTGCAATGTGTACTGTTTTAAATGAAGATATTATGGCATAAATTAAAGTTAAAAGGATAAGGGAGTTTTATTCACCTCACCCCTACAGATGTCTAAGCAGAGAATGGAGTCGGGATACGGTCACCTGGAAACTGGTGTCTCTCGGGAGAGGATGTGGGGCAAGCCTATAGGGTGGAAGCCAGCGACACAGGCAGCGGAAGGATTCGCCTGAGGCAGAACAAAGGCAATAGAAGTTTATCGAATACACTCCAAGACGGGGGGCGGGGGGGCTGGATAGCAAAGCAGAAAGCAGAAACTAGTCTGCAATAAGGCAGTGGGTGGGGGCTGTATTTAAAGGGGAATGTGAGGAGGTATGGGATCCTATGGAGTCTTCCTTTTTTGGTGGCTGTGCCTGGTTGTTAAGTAGCCCATTGGTTAGTTAGGGCCTGTGGATATTTTGGGGTGGGTCACCTGATAGGCCTGTCTGTATTCAGCCACGGGGTGACTGTGGTCCCTTTTGCCCCGATCAAGTTTCCATTGCTCAAGCCTGTTGCCTCCAAGCAGCCTCTACAGAAATATTAACATTTTCTGGGCTCAGCCATTTGACTGAATAATTATAAACATCTGTTTACTTAGCCAGTCCATGTTGTAATTTTCTTCTGTGCAGGACATTGTATCGGGTGCTGTAAGAAAACCAAGACAGAATGAGACCTATTTATTTTTTTTTCCTCAAGGCACTTCAAATGTCTTTGTGGAGATAAATTCACATAAATAATTTTAATAAGAGATAATATGCTATACATTATGATAGAAGTTAAAAGATGTGTAATGAAACAGATAAATCTAGGAAGGTACAAATATGAGGTAAAACTTCATGAGAATAGTGACATTTAAGGCGTACTTTGAAAACCGAGCAGAATCGTGACATAAGCAACATGGAGGAGGGCTTGTCAGTGGAAGGAGCAGAAGGAACAATGGCGTGGAACTGAGGAAGTTCAAAGCATATTAAAGAGCTAGCAGAAAACTAACATTAATGACGTGTTGGTTGCTTCTGTGCCTAATTCTGCTCTGTACATAAAGTAGCTGCTTATTGGACTAAATTGAAATAAGCTGGAATCCAACATCCATAAGCCAAGAAACATTTACCAACACTAGTGTTATTTTGAGACAAGCACAGTTCTGTAAATACAAGGGGCTTAGCACTTCCCGAAATCAACCCTTCCATCTTTCTGCCTTTAGACTGGATGGTACCTAACATTTACTCTGATTAAATGACAAATGAGGAAAGAACTTCCCACAACTTTCTTGTGGAGAAAGATATTAACATATTTTGCGGGAACGTAAGTAATGGAAAGTTCTTCTCCAAATGCCATTTAAGTATCCTTCTAATTCAACATGGGATGACTAAAAGCACGATATATAGTATTATTTTTGTCATAATTTGTAATATTTTACTAACATTAACATGTTGAGAAAACCATATAAGTGTGCAGTCTTTTATGAGACATTTAAATGCCAATCATAAAATCAGATAAACAATTTATAAAAGTAAAGTAACAGAATCTATGACTCTTGCAATTTTCTTCTTAAAATGGTAGCTCAGTGTCAGTGAAACTAGAATAATGTCTTCAATAGGGAGTTCTGGGCAGAGCAATCACAGGTCCATGGGTCAGGGGACCTTGACTTTGCCACGCACTGGCTATGTACTTTTGGACAAGGGTCCTAACAACCCTGTACGTCAGTTAGTATAAAATGGCGGTCTCTCAGGTCCTTTCCACTATTTTGAAATTAGATCTTTTTAAAACAATGAAATGAGCATTAAACTTTTTTTTTTTCAGTTTAAAACTGCTCGATATTGTCAAGATTAAAACAAAGGAGCAAAGCCATAAATCTGAATGAAGATTTAAAAGTGAAAGGAATGTGTCAAAACAATATTGTTCTCCTAAATCCCTCTCTAGAGGTGTAAATTGCAATCTGACACAACTGCCATTCTGAGTTGCCACACGGAGTTGTTTTGTTTAACAATGGGTTTAATCAGACAAATAGCTCAGTAAAACAGGAAAACAGAGGGGCGATCAACTTTCAAATGTGGAAGCCCAGTAAAATAATCTGGTAGCCTCAGGCCAGGCAACTGTGACCCAATAGCAAGAGAAAATATGGGGGAGAAATGTGGAGGAGTTTATTAGTACGGTGTCATGAGCGCCATGCGCAGAAGTAGATGTGACTATCCTCAAATATTTAGCATCATCTAATTTGTAACAAAACCAACTATTTGGATATTGTCGATAAATGCAGACAATTGGTAGAATTCCTTCAAATGACAATGTCCGTTTATCGCCACTAACGTGAACTTCTAAAGCTGTCCCCTACTATCCGTGGATGTGTGGTGATATTAGGACTCATCAATTTGTCCCTATTGTTCTATCTCTGAAGCCCACTAATTGTGGCTCGGCACTCTTTCTGTTTGGATCATTTGATTGCCTGCGACACAATAGGGTAGCAGACAAAAAATTGAGATTTCAAACATTTGTCCAGGGCAGCCTGGGTGGTTCAGTTGGTTAAGCATCTAACTCTTGATTTCATCTCAGGTCATGATCTCAGGGTCATGAGATCCGGCCCTGCGTCAGGCTCTGCATTCAGCATGGAGTCTGCTGGGGGTTCTCTCCCTCTGCCCTCACCCCCTGCCCCCGGACTTGCGTGTGCTCTCTCTCTCTCTCTCTCTCACTCTCTCTCTCTAAAGGAAATAAATCTTCAAAAATAAAAGATTTGTCCACTCTAAAGTTAACTTCTTTTGAAGTAATATGATTTCCAATTTAAGCAGAACTCTTCAATTCCTAATTCACACTTATTTTTTTTTACCTAGAATTAATGTTTTATTCTACCCCAGTCTCAAATTATCTGTGTGGAAAAAAAGTTTATATTTATAATATACGTGAGCATGTTACTTTGAACCACACAAATTTTCCATTTGTTAGGTAAAAAGCGGTTGAATAGGGCCAATTACATAGGTAATTTTTTGTAATTGGAACATACAAACACATGAATTACTGACAATAACTTCCTTGTTGGACAGAAGCTTTGTATTTTACTTTTACTTTGCATCTATTTATTTTTCCCACAGCTGAGTCTAGTGCTATTGACAGTTTCGCAAGTGTTTGATGAATACATGGTGACGAATTGTCGTCAGATTGATTAAATCGACGATGAGACTGACTTCTAAATGACTCAGCCAAACGTGAAGATACACAACGTGTTTAGCCATCACAGACAGAGAATAAATAGACAAAGAGAAGCCTGGGTGAGAAGCAGACATGAATGTACTGTATATCTATATCTATGTAGTTAGTACATAGTATATGTGTGTGTGTGTGTGTGTGTGTGTGTGTGTATGTATATATATATATATATATAGTGGAAATTTAAATGAAGAAGGAGAATGGCTCTGGGTTGCCTAGAATCAAGAAAGAAAAACCAAGTGCAAACTTTGTATCCAAAGCCATCTTGGAAAAGATGTGATGAAATATTTGTTGTCTTCGGGACGATCGTTGTTCTAGTGCACACCCCTAATTAGTTCTTTCTGAGCTGAAAAAGCTAATTAAAAAAATACCTGCACACTGCGTGGAGCTGATACTGATGTGTGCTCTGTGATGAATGGGCTCCACACCCAGGATTGTCATCACATCCAAACCCCTGAGGAGGAAAGATTCGAGACTCTGTGCGCTAGGTGCAATCCCAAAATGGCAAAATGGCTAAATTAATATGCACGCATATGTGCAAATCGAGATGAAGATGTCAATTTCAGGTAGCAAGAAGAATTCACCGGCACTGACTTCTGTTAGGCAGAAGCAATCAGGGAAGAGCAAGTAGATTTTAAATTTAGACATTCATTTGGATTTTTTTTTTTTTAAAGTAGGTTTGCCAGGCTAAGTCCCATGCAAAATCAAGCCTTTTTAAGTGCATGGAATGTGAAAAGAGACAGTATTCAGACTCTCTTATCTTGGCCAGGGAATATGGAGTTTCTGATAAACTAGGAAAGAAAAATCTCTCTTTCTCCTCCAGTTCCTTCCAAGAGCTAAGTCAGAATTTTGTTTACGAATAAATTGTTCTGGCCTTGGCCAGTGTTTTCCTTTTTTGTTCTTTGCTGAATAGTAACCTCTTCATACATTTGGGGAAGATGGTTTAGAGTAGAGCCAGTGGGTATCAGGGTATCAGAGCCCAGGTCAAATGACTGCCAAGTGGAACTGAGCTATCAGAAGATAGGAGAGAAGCCATGAAGGCAAAGAGCAGCCTTCAGAGTCGGGAGGACCTGGGTCTGAATCCTGGCTTTTCTAATTTCTACCTGTGTGACCTTGGGCAACGTACCTAACTTCTCTGAGACTTAGTTTTCTCATCTGTAAAGTGGGAATAATAATCCCTACCTGTTGTGGTGATTGAGGCAATATACATAAAGCACTTAACACTGTAACCCACACTAAATGCCCACTAAATGGCTGTTGGAAAAAGGGCTTTCAGACTGTGGCTTTGTTCCCCAACTTCAGAAAAACCAACAGTCCACGAAGATCAGGGACTGGGGTAGATATATTCCATGCAATGAAGACCTCAGTGACAGGAAATTGAAATGAATGCTCTTGGTGGGAGGAGGGTTGGGAGAATCATTAAGAAGATGCAAAGCTCCAAACAGACACTTAGTATTTTTTCTTAGCTTCTCTTTTGGGGCCCACTGCGAATCCCCTCCACCACATCTGGAACCAATTGTCATATTTAATTTTATAAGCAGTGGTTGCTTCTGTTTTCAACTTAGGCTTTCCCTGAAATTACCCCTTTTAAGATCTCTCCAGTCTACTGGTCACTGAAATTAGACGATTATTTCCTCAAGACTGGAGAGTATGCCATACCTCTACATAGTTTAGTTAGGAACTTGCCTTCTATTTGCCAATATTTATGGTCTTTTCTACTTTCAATATTAGTCTTAGGTGCTCACTGAACAAAATATAATTCTACACTTGCTACTTTCAAGATCAATCAATTAGGGGAACTCTCCTTGCATTCATTATTTGAAGGAAAAGGAAATTACTTGATGAATCCTTTGGTTAGAAGTGGAGAATGAGGTGACCTTTTTCTTTAATTTTATGCTTCCTATCGGGTTATCTATCCATCCATCCATCCATCCATCCATCCATCCATCTATCCATCCATCTGTCCAACCATTTACTCATTTAACAAATATCTATTGATAACCAACACTGTAGCAGGAATTGTCCCAGCTCCTGAAGGTATAGTGGGGGGTCAGGCTGATACCCGGTTCTCTTTTCAAGGAAATTATAGAAGATAGACTACAAAATATCTCACCAAACATGTAGACAGAGATTTTGATCACTGCATGTCTAGATGTAGTTTATGCTTCCTTGATTTTTCATTCCATTACTTTCCCTTATGTTATGAAAGAAGTCAAATGTGTATCAATATAGAATATATCATAACATACAAGTAAACTTAAAAAAAAACCCTATTTTGCTGAACATTTTTGAAGCACGAATTTGGTAAGCAATATCCCCATAATATAATCTATCTGGCATAAAACCTATGAAACCTCTCTTTTCACCGCTTTGTAATGTATCTTTACTAGAATGTAAGTTCCTTGAGGTCAGAGACTTTGTTTTGTTTTCCCAGGACATTAAGAGTGTCTGATGCATGAAAGTCAGTCCTGATATTTTGTTATGAACAAACGAATGAATGGACACATATGTTGCAAAAACAAAATAGCTGTTTTCTAAATTTTTATTCTGAATTATAGAAAGTGATATATCCCATATTATGTTTTCTCTTTGAAGACAGTTGTCCAGAATATTGTTTCCACTGGCAAGGTGCATTCACCAGACTTTCTCGGGTTTTTTTTCCTTCCTGACAGAGTACCTGTATTTTTAGAAAAGGAGTTTTTCGATCTACTGATTTTCTTTTTCTTTGCCAAGATGATACCAACAAACTGGTAGTCTGAGTGTGTTAAACATTATGTGTTACTCTGTCTCTCTTAAAAAGCTGTTTACAAAAGCCTAGAATCCTGCAGTTGAAATCCAACTCCTTAGAGATCAACTCTCACAGTCTAATATATTAAATTTTCACTTCAACAGCATCGTTAGTATCTGATTTTCTCTTCATTTGTTCTTCCAGATGACGTACCTTTGCATCAATACCCTGTCATTTTTCTACCAATTGCAATATTAATGGTTCCTGGTAAAGGTCATTTTCATGGAGGGTCCCTTTCAGGTAATGTGAGTTCCATACTTGAACCTGAGAAGGAACCCAAGCAGTGTGAGTGGATGGGTTTGAGAGGCCTGTGTGTAGGTGTGAGTCCCGGGTGGCAGGGTTCCAGGGATCCAGGGTAGAGGACACTCTGTGGAGAAGTGGGCATGATGTTCAGGCTCCTGCCGTCTTACTTACCATGAGTTTGGCCCTCGGGCAAAGTATATTCATCTCTGCTTCACAGTCCAGGCCTTGGGGTCATGATCTGAGAGAACGTGGCTGTCTGGGCATGGGGCATTGTCGACCGCCTCACCTCGCCTTCCCTCTTGTCCTGGGCGTTCCGGGACTGCTGGAGTCAATACACAAAAGAATGGGTGAGACCACAGGCTGCTGGTTCAGGTGTTGGGACAATCAGAGATGGGTGTCACCGGGATGTTGTCACTAATGTATCCTGAAAGCCAAAGTATCAAGGACACAGACATTTTTTTCATCATCCACTTTCCCCGTAACTTCAGCGGGGATGATCTAGTCTTCAAACCAACAATTGGACAACCTGAGTCCTCACGGGCGGAATTGAAACCAGGTATTTAGAAAGTGCTGTGGGGGTATGTCCAAGAATATAGAGTCTCTCTGTGAAAACTGCGCGAAGATATTCTGAGCGCTTTTCACTTCCTCCCGTAAAACTCGATCAAAAGCATGGAGAAAATAAAACTTATGTGGTTCAATTCCAAGTATTTTTTAAAGGCGCCTCTGAAGATGGCCTAGGAGCCAGATCTATGAGCTCTCTTTCAAGCTAATGCTCCCAAAGCGTGAGGTGATCTCACTGCGGTTTAAAAAAAAAAAAAAAAATCTGTTTAAAGGTATAGAAAAGAAGAATAACTATTGAATAGGATATTTAGAATGAAAAACCGGACACAAACTGTGCTGTCCACTTTGAAATCATATAAAAAGCAGTAATGCGGATGGCACGGTATAGCAAAAAACTGACTGATATGCCTTCTCATTGAAGATAATGAAAATCCAACTGTGAGTGCTTGTCAGGGGCCTCTTTGAAAATTCTGCATTTCCTCTGCACACCCTCGAGCACACTCATGTCTCATGGCCTTCTCTGACACTGTCCCAGTCTTGTAGGAAATGCTGGAGACTCATCATTTATATGACATGACCAACTATCCTTAGCACCCGTGTATCGCTCAGCAAGGTGTAACTGGGACTTTTTCTTATTCTTGCTGTTGCAACTACAGAGGATTAAAGATTTCCTAAAGTTCAATCTAGGTAATTCCTTCTGTAGGATTAACTCACTGAATGGCTTTCTTCGTGTACTTGTTTCAGAAAGAAAAAAAGCAGATTTCAAATCCCTAAATCTGGAGGTAACATTTTATTTATTGTTCAAATAGCACCATTGATAACTTGTGTGTGTGTGTGTGTGTGCTTTTTACATGTTCACAGTTTATCCCATGAGAAATCTAAATGAAAATTAAAAGAAAACCCTAGTTTTTCACAAACTATAATTACTTTAATTACAGGATAATTATATAAATAATGCATTTGAATGTAGGTTTCAGTTTTCTTTGTTTTCTAAATATTATCATCTTTCAGTGTTTTCAGACGTGTAAACAGGAAACATTTAAGTTTAGATGAAGCGCAGGTGAACTGTCTATGATACAAGAGGAGACAATCAAAAGATGATTAGGCTATTGAAAACTGCCTAACTAGGTGCTAATTTTTAAGTGAGCAGGTGTACTTAGTCATTATAACTTTAAAATGAAAATATATTTGAATTAAACCAACCCCCCCCCATTAAAATAACATTAGAGGTCTGGCTCATACTGACTAAATCCAGCAAAGGCAAAAGAGGTGGAAATTCAACAATAAGGCAGCCAGCCTCTTCAGAACGAGGAGGCATTAAAGAGGAAACTATAGGCTTCTAAGGAAATGTTGAAACAGTTCCACAACATTTTATTGACTTTCTTAAAATATGGCCCAAACATCATTAATGTGTTGCAAAGACTAATATTTTGGTTATTGTTAAAGGGTGATTAACTCGGCACGGGAATTGCACAAAGTAAGAAAGATCATGTAATTACCAAGGACGGAAATCAATCGGTGGGTTTTTTTCCCCCCAATTCAGCTGTTTTTCTTGTAGCCACTGAAACGCATCACCACACTCTTAACCGGTCACGTGGGACACACAAAGACCTGGTTCTGAGACAAAAGGAGATGGTACACTTGTGACTAACGCATGAACATTAAATTTCAAGGTGGTGTGACGTACGTAACATTTAATTCACATACAGCGGCACCTGAAATTGAAAGCCCAGTTTTCATCAAAAGTCAATGCAACTAAATAAACTCAACTCATATAGCATTTGGTATGGGGCTATTTTAGATCCATTAAACACTGTGGAAGAACGGAAACTGTTTCTAAGTATCCAGGTGATGTTCAGAACATTTAGCAGTTTGATAAATTGGGCTTCAGTGTGCAAAGTGTAAGCTCGAGTGATCTGTAAGCGGTGAGAGGGAAAATCCACCGCTACGAATGCAGCCATATATGAAAATATCTGAGGAACCCCCCGTAAACTATTTCAGTGAGTGTACGGGGTGAGGCAATTGACTTCCAGCTATGCCCGGTGACCCTTCAAATGTTGCTAATGGTTTCATCCTTTGACTTCTCCACCCTTCTCCATCTGTTTGCCTCACCCACTATGTATTTTCGTCCAGCGTCAGATTACTGGTAGGTGCTACTTTGCATGTACCACAGTGGGCTTGGTCTACTGAGGGCTTCATTCACCACTTCGGATTTTTTGCTTTATAGTAATAGATCCAGTTTTATGGAACCTCTTGGTGCCCTATCCTCCTTTTTCGTCTTATCCCAAGAGGAGTAAAGCACAGTTGCAATTGACTCCCTCTATGTTGCGCTGGCACAATGCCTTTGCAGAAGAGTGTTATTGGCAAATATTTCAAAAGCCTAGTGAATTGTGTCCGTCAGAAGTCATTAATAGTTTTTCTACAGCCCTTTATTATAAGGCATCCCAAGTCTTATTATAAAAAGAAGTGTGAGGTATAAGTGAACGAATTTATTTGTAAACCCTGATGTCAACTATTACTCTGCCCAGCATGGGATGACTCTATTTTGACCATGGTATATTAAAAACCCGGTCCTTGTTGAGTTCCTATAAGGCATTCACTAATGATGAGCACGTTCAAAATTTTATTGGGGCTACGGGATATTTTCAAAAGGACATGCCCAGAAAAATCATCCTGTGCCTTAGAGCAGATTTCTCAAAGCTTCTCACCAGCAATGACTGGGGATCGGGTACAGTCTGTCACAGAAGGGATTCTCCTACCCACCATAAAAGAATAATAATACTATCATCAATCAAATAAGGAAACCAATACCTATATTTTAGGAGCACTCTTTTGTGGTCATGATCTCTTAAGAAAATGATGCTATCTCTCATGTTTTGGTTCACGAGCACCACTTCTGAAACATAATAAGGATGTATGTTTATATGCTTTTTTCAAGTAATTAACATGTAGCGTTCTTATTTATCATGCAGAAAATGGGTCCTTTCTTGAAATATTTTTCTACCCACGCCCAAAATGAAGAAAGTAGAAGTCCGAGTTGGTTGCATAATGGTTTCCCATTTGAAAACATTTTGGACAACACGTGACTTTACAGAGTAGTTAATAAGATGAGAACATGGTGCTTTTAGGGCTCTTTCAGGTGCCAGCAACTTTCCAGAAACCAATGCCTCTGGAAGGCTTCATGCTTTCTAACTTCAGCCTCAGACACCAGGAGACACCAACATTGGCCAACACAGTACTTGTGAGACATTTCATGTGGGCTTGGATTTTTTCCTGCTCAGGTCCATCGTGCCATAAGGGCTGTACACACAGACTGACCTGAAACATAAAACAAGCTAAAAAATCAGCAACAACACAAGGCAACAATTTTTTTTAATTGCTTACTTCCAATCACCCTACAGAACAAAGTCGTCAAGTCAAAAATCAGTCCAATTCTAATACCATGGGAGAGTTACTTTGCAATCACGTTCCCAGAGAAGAAAAACGAGAGCTCTTTCCTTTACCAATGAAGCCTTGCCACAAGGCAGCTGACTTTATTTGAATTTCATTTTCCATCTTGCAAGTTGCACAACTGTCAAGTCTGTTGCTATGCTTGATGACTGTGTTCCTCCCCAAGGGAAAAAAAAAATGGGCAGTTGGTACTTTTGGTTGTAGGAAAAAAACCTAAAGCTCTAGCAGTTCCTTCTTAGTAGGTTTCACAAATATGCCAGCAAGTCCCTACAGTTTTAGGTGTTTGTGCTCATAATTCGCATTCATTAATATCTTTTCAAGTACGCTATCAACATCTAAGCTCTTTTTCATAGCCAAGCTTCTCTAAAGGATTTTCTACCCAATTTCTCCACTTTCTCACCCCCTAATCATGATTTCACCTGCTCTCTGTCACCATTTTTGAACTACATATCACTTGCTAAGATAAATGATAAAGTCCATGTGGCCAGAAATAAAGAACACATTGTCCTTGATGTCTCGGGAGCTTTCCACATGAATGGAACTTTCTCTTTGTGCGACTTCTCCTTTCATGCCTTCTTCCACACCATCCGACTTCTCTGGTTTTTCTTCTCTGACTCTCCAGACGTTCCTTTTTAATCTTCTCTGCTGTTTCCTTCTCCTCTATCTTAGATCTAAAGCTCTGGTGTCCAAAATGGTGGTCAGTCATCACATGTGACTATTAGGCTTCTGAAATGTGGCTAGTTCAAATTAGGATATGATATAAGGGTAATATACACACCAGAATTTGAACACTTAGTACACTTAGTATGAAAAACTCATGTAAATGATCTCATTAATAAACAGTCAACTCTCATTATTTGCAGTAGTTATGTTCTCTAATACTCTGGGAACACAAATTAGTGAATACTGAACCATTGCTCTCAGGAGGAATACAGGGTTAGGTTCCCGTCATCCTTTGGTCATACTACTTTCATCTACCAATCAACACGTAACCTTGTGTTTTGTGTGTTTCTCATTAGAGACATTTTATTCAATCCATATTGTTGATTCATAACAATGAACTCATGGCCAATAGCACTAATAACTCGTGCCTGAACAAAGCTTAATCTAATACATGTTGTTTCCTCCATAAGACCCATCCCAGCCTTCTTGTACTTAGGAATGCTAGACAGAACTTCAGCACTATGTTTGGGGACCATTTTAAATAGCAAAATCACACAAAAATGTGTACAAGAAATGTGGACAGTGTGGCGGTGAACAGACCTTGCAAAGAGCACTTGTTTTAAAGTGTGAGAGCCGACACAGGGGGGCAGAGCATCACCTCGTTTGCCTTCAGCTGGGAGCCTGCATGCCCAGTGACGCGACTTTTCACCACTCTGGGCATATCGGTGAATGACCATAAAAGTGCTGGGTACATTGATTTGGGGGTTATAGTAAATTTTAGCTCTTAGGCAAATTTACAAATACAGAATACACAAATAATGAAGGGCAATTGTATTTTATATTAATTACATGTTGATAGCATTTTGGATGTCCTGGGATAAGCAAAATACATAATAAAATGCATTTCTTTTGCTACTTTTGACTTAATGTTACTACTGGAATGTTTAAGAATGCATATGTGGCTCACGTTGGCTCTCATTATATTCCGAGGGGTTATAAATGTAGGAGTTTATAAATGCTGCTGTAAGTGTAGGTGTTTCACAGGACTGATTTCTCACCATAGGTTACCTCTCTCATTCTCATGACTTGAGATGAAATGTAGCGGGTAGAGACTCTCCAGACCTGAGGGTCACCCTCCAATCTGCTGTTTCTGTTAACACCCCACATCCACAGCAACTTCTCTTGGCTCTAGCTTTGGTATATATGCAGAAGCCCAGTAATCCCTCCCGACTCCTCCGCCTCCATGTTGATGAAGCCACCACCATGAACGGCCCCAATAATCGGAAAACCTCTTGCATCCTCTCACACCCTGAATGACCCTTTAAAACCTAAGTCAGATCAAATCATACCTGTGCTCAGAAACCTCCGATGGCTTCCCATCTCACTCACAGAAAAATTCAGTATCTGATAAGACCTACAAGATGTCGGTCCCTCACTCCCTCTGGGATGGATCTCGTACTCTGTCCCCATTGACTATTCCATTCTGTCCACACTGGCTTCCTTGCTGCCCTTGGCTTCCTAATGCTGGCTAGAGCTTCCCAATGCAAGGCCTTTATGTTGGCTGTTCCTTGCCCACAGTGGTCGTTTCCCAGTTGCCTCGTGGCTATTCCTTTCCATTACTTCATTGAGTTCTTGGTTCGAATGGCAGACCCTCTAAAAAAGGACTGATGACCCTCTATGAAAGGACCCCAACATCACTCTGTCTTCTTACTCTGATTCATTTTCTTCTCCTTAGCACTCATCGTTGCCTGAGCTTTATTCATTCGTTCCCCTCTCTCCCACTAAAATATAGACTCTGTAAAAAACTTGGACTTATTTATTCAAGCTATATCCCCAGTGCTAGAATAACACCTGGCATATAGTAGGTAATCCAAAGATATTATCTTAATAAAATGTCTATCTACAATTCAGATTTCTATAGTTCCCAAATCCTACTTGACCAACTTGACCACGTATTTCTAATAACAATGTCTAAATGATCAATATTCTTAACTGAAAATAACAATGGCTTAAGTTGGACCACCTTGGTTCGAATACTAATTTTTCTAATTATTTTCTCTATGGCCTTGAGCAAGCTATTTACTACTCTTAGTTTTTCAGTGTTAAAGTAGGACTAGGAATACTTGCCTTACAGTCTTGTTTTGAGGATTACAGCAAATATTATCTCATGCATAAATTCCCCACAAGGTGACTAGTACATAGTAGGTATTCAGCTGTCGATTAGCAATCTTTTATTAAAAGCCTACTATATGCCGAGAGCCATACCAGACTCTGGTGATGAAAATTCTATGAGATGTAAATGTAAAGATAAAAAACATAGGCTAATGAGGATGAAGGGAAGTGACTGAGGGTAGGAGGAGCCAGATAGTTGCAACTAAGCTTTGAAATGTTCATGTAATAAAAGTACATGTGATTACAATAATGTCGCAATACTTCTATCATGAGCTCTGTGAAAATAGAGAGTAAAGCAGGCTCAGGACTCAGGACACAGTTCATGAAGGAAGTAATGCTTGAACTGAGTCTTAAAAGATGCATTGCATTTGGTAGCAGAGAAATAATGAAGCTAATGCTTGGCGGATAAAGCAGTGAGCAAAGGCCCTGAGAGGTGACTAGGAAGTGGCCTTCTGGAAATGGCAAGCAGTTTAGCATGGCTAAGCATAATATTCAAAGGATTCAGTAGAGTCCAGATTTAGATGAGGGCCTTCTGATGCTACATGAAGGAGTTTAATTATTTTCTTATAAGCTAGTATATTGAGTTGAATGGTGGCCCTTAAAAGGTTATACCCATGTCTTAATTTTCAGAACATATTGTTATTTGGTAAAAAAGGTCTTTGCAGATATAATGAAGGATGTGTTCTTTGTTCTGCTTAGGTGTACTGTATGGCATGTGACCAACCCCATGGCACTATCTGTTCCCAAGGGTCCCTTGCCCGCAGCACGAGAGGGGTGAATGCAGACTGTCTCCGCATCAGCTGCAGGGGGAGAGCTGATGGTGCTGTTAGTTTCTGGAAGAGGGTCCCTGGAGCCTGAGAGGGCCCCCGGAGCACCATTTCCTCATCTTATTAACTACTCTGTAAAGTTACATGTTGCCCAACATAAAATTTCAAATGGGGACCAAATAGTTGCAGTTACACCACCAGCTCAGACACCTACTTTCTCCATTTTGAGTGTAGACAGAAAGATATTGCAAGCAGACAAATTCTGATTCTGCTGCTAAGGTCAGTAAAGACAGCAATGGAAAAAAGCATTATTCCTTAGGAATTATTAGGCTCAGGAGCCAGGACTGAGGAGTCGAGCTACTATTTATTGAGCCAGATGCTGTATGTATGAATTTTGTATATATGTATCTACGTATGTGTGTATGCATCCTACTTAGTCTGATAGAAGCCTGTGAACTTGGTAACATAATCCACATTATATAGGAACACACTGAGATTCTGAGTTTGAGTCAATATGCAAAGCCAGCCTGCTTGTTAGTAATAGAATGAGATTTGGACCAACATTCACACTCTCAAGCCTTCATCTTTCACATACAAAGGCCTTGGGGACCTCGGCTGTAATCAATCAAAGATCTTTCATATGAAAATGGATGGTCACCACACTTCCCTTGAATTTATCTGTATTTGGATTGTGCCACTGACATGTGTGGACCCCTTGTGCTATAACAGACGATGGCGAAGAAGTCATTTGAAGGCCGTTAAGATAACTGGGGTATGAACAAAGATGGTGCGCTGAGCCTTGTAGAGCCCTGGTTTCTGTTTGTTTGTTTGTTTTGTCGTGTTTTGTTTTATTGTGGGCACCATGAGTTATGGGCACTAGAAGGAATATGACATCTTTCTGGCACAGCCTCTCTGTCCCTTTTCACACACGGCTCTTCTTAGCCTCCAAGTCACGCTGCCATTAGCAGCACCGAGTAGCTCACTATCACCCTAAAACAACTCATTCATAATAAACGAAGTTGCTCCAAATCTTCCAAGTATAAAAGTAAAAGGGAAAAACCTTGGACATACCGACGTGAAGCACATTTATGCATTATTGACAAATAAAATTCATTTGGGACTAACATGAATTCACTGATGAACATTATGTTTCCACCAAGCATTTTTTTAGCTTAAGGTGCTCAGAAAGAGTCCATTTTCCCATAGTGTTAATGTTGAAAGCTGTGGCAATGACACCACAATAATGCCCATCATTGTGATGTATAATATAGATGTTATTGCACATAATAGAAAGCATTCTTCGGGAGTAATGCATTTTTGTTGCCTACATGCTGACACCAAGCAGATATAAATGTGCTTTAATGTGTTTCCTTTTAAAGGGCTAGTGTAGACGCACCCTCGAGTGTGTGTTTTGTATAAGGTTTGGTGAGCAGCTCGCTTTTAGTAGCTGCTTTCTATATTCACTTTAGTACTCTTAATAGCTCTAATTATAAACTGCACAGTGCTCTATTCCTTCCTTGCTGTTCTTTGTCATTGCACCGCTCATAGACATTTAAACAGTGGAAGCTGTTTATAGTTCATTAAACACTTTAAGCTGTTGTTCTAAAGTTTTATACTTTTTTTTTTTTTGTATTTTCCAAGTCATTTCCCTCTGCTGTCATATGAAACCATGCAACACGATTCAGTAGAAGACATCAGTTATGCACTCTTTGTGGACAACCAGCCGGGCTAACAGCCATAAATGAATCAGAGAGTTTGGCAATCTATTTCATATTGTATGTTCTATGGCATTTGGCATGGAATGTTTAGATCCTTTTTTTTTTTTTAAAGAAATTATACTCTCTAATTCTTCTTAAAGTAGTAATTTTGCTTCTTAAGTAAAAACACTAGCCAAAAGGGTGTATTAACTCATACTTTGATAGGATACAGCATAGAAAATGTGATTATTGGAAACTAAGTATTTTCCTATAATATCACAGTAGGAAGAGATGGGGTAATTATTCCAATAAATGACCCAGTAGGATGGTATTACAATCGGAAGAAAGAGAGATTTATTGGCATTAAGATTACCATGGAATGTGCAGGAGACCATGGTGCTATCAGAAGGAGGCTATCCCTGGTTTCTCTTGGACCGGTTACCCTAATTGTCCCTTCTCGATATTCCAGAACAGGTCCTGCATCAGCCACGGTGTTGGAAGACTACGTAGACCAGGCTAATTGACATTCCTTCCCCAAAGCATTATATAATCTTTCTGTGAAAACTGAAAGCGAGAGGTTAGGGATTTATTCTTTGCTGTTCAAATCAGATGAAACATTGCTCCCCATCATATTAATTTATCGAGCAAAGCCTCATTTACATCATCACGTTGAGCAAGCTTAAGACCCATGCTTCTGTATTAGGGACAACAGCACCTTACTGAGAGCCAGGTTTAAAATATTAGAGCAAAATAGGAGGAATGGTGCAGAGAAAAGGAGGCATTAGGTTAGCATTGGATTTCCTAACAGTGATTGATTTGAGCCTCGGGAGGGTGCCTTCTTCTCTCAGAGGAAGCTAGCTTACTTTGTGTGAGGAGGGGCGGGCATCTAAAATGCAACTGTGCAGATGACCTGTGCCGAGCAGGCCCCTTTCAAGGTCTGCTCTTACAACCGCATGAACATTGATTCGATTTCCTCCCCATTTGCCACTTACGCAATATTCTTCCTCCTTGAGTTTTTCCCCCACATTTTCCCTCATTATTATGAGTTCAAAATTATCACAGACTCAATCTAATACATAGGCTTAAGGTGGAAAATTTTACATACGTATAAAACAAAATCGCAAATCTCATTTACTAAATTGGACTTTGCGAACCCAAAGATTTTTGATACGATATAAATAGCTGGGGACAAGTAATAAACTCCTTGTGAGCACTGCTTCCCTTGATTTTAATTCATGTTAATATGCATTTAACTACACATTTGCTGGCATCATGGCTCAAAGCCCAAAAATTCATTATATTAGAAATCAACGGAAACTATAAAATGCTATGTAAGTGTATGTTGCTATGGGTCTTAAAACTAGTAAACGTATTTTAACATTGTGTTAGAAACTGAATATCAAGGATACTTATGAAAAAATGAATTGAAAAGCAACAGCGGTAAGAAACACAAAAGACCTGTTTTGAGGGTTAAGCAAGAATCGCTGGTGACAGATTTGACAGAGGCCATCCAGGTGCTCACTGTGAACCTGGCTCTCCAAGTCGGTCCCGTACGGCTCCTGCCACTCAGCTCTCCACCCTGATCCCAGGTGTGTTCCTGGCACCGCCCACAGCATGGCTCACCTTTTAGCGTACCCTACCATTTACTGTCATTTTAGGTTTATGGTTTACTTTCTTCTCTCTTCTTCTGCTGGAATGTAATCTCCCTGTAGGTGGGCATTTTGTCTATTTCACTTACTGATACATTTATTACAAGAGCCTAACAGAGCGTCCAATGGATATGAGGTGCTCCGTAAATATCTGTTGGAGACACAAATGAATGGTACAATATTCACCAGGTTTTAAAAGGGTAAAAGTTGTCCATGGAAAGGCGTGCCGGAAGTGTTTAAGAAAAGCTCTGAAGGACACAAAACTAGGTGACTCTGTGGAACACTTTCTCTGAGAGGAAGACACCAAAAGTAGAGACAGGAGCAGAAAGGAAAGACCTCTGGCCTGGAAGTCCAGCTGGCTGTGGCCTTGGATGCCCCATAAAGGAGTCCATTCAAGGAGTGTCTGTGGGCCATGTTGTTGAGCCCTAGGCTTGCTGATACTCGAAATAGAAAGATTATTAGATTGTGACCCTAGTTTTCTGGACGCTCACAACTAATCTTCACTAGCCCTTCCAGATGTTATTACTCCATTTCTGAGACATCATAAAGCTTTCACCTAAATTATTGCAGTGGCCTCCTAATCGGTGGCCGGGCCTCCATTCTTGCCCTGGGCATTCCCCACCTCAACACCCGTGCTCTTTTTGCAAAACCACAGCCAGCAATGCCAGTGAATTTCACTCCCTGGCTCAGAATCTTCTCATGTCTTCCAATCTCCCTTAGAATAAAAGGGAAAGGCCTTCCAGGAGCCCACATGTTCAGAGTCATCAAACCCCAGCCCCCGACCTCTTTTCCTGCTTCTTCCTCCCAATCATTTCGTTCCAACCATATGGAATTTTTGCACTTCCTGAAATGTCCCAGTCCTGCTTAAGCCTCAAGGTTTTCACCCTTGCTTTCCCCTCCAACTGGAGTTCTCTTTCTCTAAATAGTCACATAGCTCCTACCCTCCTTATTCAGTTTTCTGCTCAACTGTTGCTTTATCAGGGAAATATTCTCTATCACTCACCATAAAATAACAGAGCCCACTACACTTTTTGTCTTTGCCCTTTGTTAGTTTTGGTCACTGCTATGCTAACACAAAGAACATAGCTGCTCAATAAATATGTGTTGAATGAATGAAAGTGCTAATAACGAAATGCCATAGTTGAAAATTATACAGATAGATTAAAAGAAGAATATGGCCTAGAAACAGACTCAGTTATTTAACAGAATGGTTTGAGTGCGAAAGGACAAAGATAAGGATTATTCAACAGATGGTGTTGTGAAAGCTAAAAAGTAATTTGGAGAAATAATATGGAGATCCTCCCTATACCATGTATCATTTAAGGCTCTTGGCATCAAGTAATGGAAACCATTCTGGATTTTACTGGAAGGATATTGGTGATGATAATCAATAGGAGGCAGTGGTATCAAATGGAGATTGGGAGGTGGTCAAGCTTTTTTTTTTTTTTTTAAGATTTTATTTATTTATTTGACAGAGATAGAGACAGCCAGCGAGAGAGGGAACACAAGCAGGGGGAGTGGGAGAGGAAGAAGCAGGCTCTTAGAGGAGGAGCCTGATGTGGGGCTCGATCCCATAACACCAGGATCACGCCCTGAGCCAAAGGCAGACGCTTAACCGCTGTGCCACCCAGGCGCCCCGGTGGTCAAGCTTTTTAAATGCCATAAAGGGGGGTGCAGGGAAACACAAGATCTCACTGGGCATGTGACACCTGGTCAGAAACTGTTCACTCCAATCCTTTGTTCCTGACCTTGAAAATTTGATAATAATATATAAAGTGTGATCATTTCACAAGGAGAAAATACTATAAATGAATTTACATTAAAAGGAGAAATGTGACTATTTGGGGGTATTGAGATTTATGGGGAATTTTTATTTAGATTTTTTCTATTTAGTTTTTAAGTGTTCTACAATAAATATATGTCATTTTTTATAATGCAATATAACTATTATAAGGAAACCCTTCCCCTTTGAAGCAAACTGCTATGTTTATTATTAATATGTTGTAAGATATGGTTCATTATTTTACCGTTTGTCTTTGAGGAGTCCTGGAAGAAAATGCAGTCTGACTTGAGTACCCCACAACAATTTACAGTTGTTTGAGCTGTTGGTCAGTGTTTATCTCAAAGATAGTGTTACTCAGCTATTGAGAGTCTTGGGTTTTAATAGAACAGTAAAAATCTGGAAACAGCATAAATATTCAGAAACAGAAGATTGATTAAACCCACCGTGTGCCCATATGATAACTCATCTATGTATGTTTGTCTGTACATAACAAGAGGCCCTGAGGCTATAGAAAAACTGCTATGAGTGTCTCTCCGTGCAGCTTATGGGCAGTGATGACAGAGGGAAATTTTTATTAGTTGAATATTTTACAGTAAGCATGCATTTTATTTTAATTACCTATGTTATATATGGAAATAAAATCAGATCCCATACACAAAAATGTGAAGAAATGCAAAGATATTCACAGTGTTTTAAATTTAAAAGTTTCAAAACAGCATATATTGTAAAACAGCATTTACAAACATTAAATAAAGCCTACATGAAAATAGCTCCAATTGGGAACAACAGTTATCTCTGACTGGCATGATTCTAAAGGAGTTCTATTTTACTTCCTTTCCTTCCATGCGTTTAATAAACATATTTCAATGACCACGTCTTTCTTAAATACTAAAATCACCTTTTCTAAATGAAAGAAGTTACAAAAAAATATAATTTTGTGTCAAAAATATAATAAAAATAAAAAAACGCATAAAACTGGGAAATTTGATTATATAAAGAGCCCATAAAATAGGAAAAGTACCCGATGATCTCAATAGAAAAATAGTCAAAGACCACAAAAAGACAATCTCTTTTGAGGACAAGTAGCTAGGGATAACATACGGAAATAAATATTCATCATTAATCAACAAAATGCAAATTAAAATGAAGTAACTCTTTATAGATTAAATGAGCTAAAAATGTAAATTCGCATACCCAGTACTGCTGGAGGAACGGTAAAACTGCACCCCTCATGCATTTCTAGCTGCACTCATTCCTTGGATGGTTGTTTGTGCGGAGCCCAAGTTCTGGAGACAGGATGTTCTGGTGCAAATCACATCCCACCACTTTGTTGTTGTGTACCTTGGGCATATGGTTTAATCTCTCCTCTGCTGTAAAATGGGGATAATAATAGTACCTCCTGATTTGTCCTCCTAAGAGTATTTAATGGTACAATACCCATAAATCTCTTAGAATAGTAAACATTTAATAAACTATTCATTATTGACTGTATTTATCAAACAGGATTTCAACAGGAAACAGATAACACATACAAATTATCATAACTCAAGGAGGATCAATTTTCAGAAGGACTATTCACAGAAGTGTGTGTAGAGTATGGGGAAAACCTGAGGGATAGCTGAGAAACCTGGGGCTGACAGTAGTGGGCTTGTTATTACCCCTAGTCCTGAGGAATGGTGCATGGCAGGAATTGCTGAAACACTGAGTAATTAGATACAAAGGAGGGGCCCCTGGATGGCTCAGTCAGTTAAGCATCTGCCTTCGGCTCAAGTCATGATCCTAGAGTCCTGGGATCGAGTCCCACATCAGGCTCTCTCCTCAGTGGGGAGCCTGCTTCTCCCTCTCCCTCTGCCTGCCACTCTCCCTGCTTGTGCTCTCTCTTGCTCTCTCTCTCTCTCTCTGTAAAATAAATAAATAAGATCTTGAAAAAGATCATGTACAAATTAGTACTGGAGAGAGGTGACCTTCCATCAAGACACACCATCAGTCTGAGGCAACCTCTTAAGTAGAGAGCCAAGGAAATAGGTGCCTTGACTTAATTTTCCTCTCCTTCTCTGCCAAGATACCCCGTTTGCTGCATCCAGCTGTTAGCCTGTGTGGGGCCAGCTGATGCAGTCCATGAGGTCCAGCCTCCTGGCATTGAGGATAGGGTGCAAAAGAAAGAAGAGCAGATATGGCATATATCTGGCATGGCCTGTGTCCTAGGTCCTCTTTGAGAAAGAGGCAAAAAGCAGATGATGCAGTGCTGTAATTCCCCACCAGATCTTTCTGCTTCCTCAAAGACTCTTTGGGGAAGCAAGTACATTATTTCCTCTTCCTCGCAGAGTGCCTCCACTAGTTTTCTTCAATCCTAGGGGCAAGTGGAGCATAGGTTTTGGAGATCCAGTCTCTGTGAAGCATCATCAAGGTATCCAAATAGTGTCCTTTTATGGGCTAGTTTCACACTGAATAATGCTACAGGTTACTCATCACTAGGCTGGGACTGGCATGTTTTTTAGCAAGTACATGAGGGCAGTTCACAGAGAATCAAAAGAAAATTTGATGCTATTCTAAACCCCACATAAGATAGAAATGACTAGAGGCGCCTGGATGGCTCAGTTGGCTAAGCTTCTGCCTTTGGTCATGATCCCGGGGTCCTGGGATCAAGCACAGAGTCAGGCTCTCTGCTCTGGTGGTGGTGGGGGGGTTGCTTCTTCCTCTCCCTTGGCCTGCTGCTCTCCCTGCTTGTGCTCTCCCTCTCTCTCTCTTTGTCAAATAAATAAATAAAACCTTTAAAATATATATATATAGAAATGACTATCACAGGGGCCAAGACCTCATTATCAAGGACAAATCAATCCACGGCTCATCCACAGCTATTGACCAATGATCAGTCATGATTACCAACCAATGGTAACTTCTACCAGCTTGAAATATACTCTTGTCAGAGCATTTTCTAAAATTTCGGGCCTCAGGGTGCCTGGGTATCTCAGTTGGCTAAGTGCCAACTCTTGGTTTCACCTCAAGTCATGATCTCAGGTTCTTGAGATCAAGCCCCACATCAGGCTCAGGGCTCAGCATGGAGTCTGCTTGAGATTCTCTCTCTCTCTCTCTCTCTCTCTCTCAGATAAATAAATAAATAAATAAATAAATAAATAAATAAATAAATAAAATCTTTTTAAAAAATAAAATAAAATAAAATTCCAGGCCTCAAAAGTACAAACAAGAGGTACAGGAAGCTAAAAAAAAAAAAAGCAAAAAAAGTAAATTAGTGACTATTCAATTAAATTATATGTATTTAGGAAAAAGATGAATGCATATATATAGCTATCCCATGACTAGAATAACTGAAAAAAATTGAAAAATAATTAGAATTCAACGTTGCACTTACAGAGAGCTTTTTTTTGTTGGCTTTGTTTTGTTTTTGCTATGAATTTTTTAGTGCTCAGGAATAAATGGATTTAAAATTCCAATGAGAAAACAGGTACTCTAAACTAAAGATGAATTTTCTCTAAACCATTACGGGAAAGCACACACACTTCCCCCACAAAAGCTCTTGGATTCAAAATATAACAGAAAATGATAACAATGAAAATGACAAATCTTCAAGGTCTTTTCATTTTCATCCCAGCCTGCTTCTGGTGACCACTCTTCCCATCTCACTTTCTTTCTCCCACAGTCTGTTTTGGGCAGCTCCTCTGTCTCCTCTTCTCTCTGGGTCTTCATTCAGGTTGGCTGCAGGAAAGGGAAGGAAAGGAGTGGTCTTCTCATATGCAGCCCTCATCCCCGCTCCATTTCATGTTCTTTCTCACTGGGAAACTGTGATACAGAAAAAGCACAGGAGACTTGCCAACATAGTGATGATTGGAATGCTTTTCCCTGTGAAGTAAAAGGAGAGGAAATATATATCACTTGATAGTACCCGTCACAATTTCAAGGATGAGGAACATGCCATAATCACCCTGAATCCAGGTTCTTTTCTCTGGATGTCCCCAGAAATCATTTCTTTTTTTTTTTTTCCCTTAACTCCAAATTACTAGCAATCTAGTAAAAAGAGACCAAAAACAAGAACTTTTATCCTCCCAATATGTGGGAAAATATTACTAGTCCCAACTTTATAAATAATGCCTTTATTTAGATTTACTGTTGCTACTTATATTTCTAAATAATCATCATTATGTGGTTATATTTATTGAAGTAGGTTATCAAAATGCATAACACAGTTTTTCCATTAACTCTTTCACATTAATGAGTTGCTATTTAGTAAATTACTATTTCCCAGCACTAAAAGGAAGAAAGCCAGTGGCCTGAATGATTTTCCAAAGTGCCTATTAATAAACACCCAAGGCATATATTAAAATACTAGAACACGAAGGTCTTTGGGAAGTACATAAACATGTGAACTGGGGTTTTTAGAAATGTACATTAACGCTTTCATGACTATAGCGTAGGGCTCAATAAATTCCTCTTCTAGGTTTGCTTATCACTCTAATTTTCACTGTATTTTAATTTGTGGCAATTTTGCAATGATTTTGACTGAATCAACGCTTTCTAGTTTCTTTGCTTTGTTAGGAAATACTAAATGATCATTTGCAGTTTTATATCAGTTTTTTTTAGTTATGTTATCCCAGGGTTCATCTCAGTCTATTAGAAGCACTCAAAGACAGAAAGGTTCTATAACAAGCATAGGTGGTAAGGTTTTACTTTTAAAATTCTGGAGATATTAATAAACCTAATTGTTCAAACGTACAATCTATTTTTTGATTTTTTTTATTTCTTTACTTGAGAAAGAGAGACAGACAGAGAGCGTGCATGAACAGAGGGAGGAGCAGAGGGAGAGGGAAAAGCAGATGCCGCGCTGAGTGCAGAGCCCAACCTGGGGCTCTATCCCAGGACTCTGAGATCATGACCTGAGCTGGAATCAAGAGTTGGAAGCTTGGGGGGCGCCTGGGTGGCTCAGCGGTTAAGCGTCTGCCTTTGGCTGAGGGCGTGATCCTAGCGTTCTGGGATCGAGCCCCACGTCAGGCTCCTCCGCTATGAGCCTGCTTCTTCCTCTCCCACTCCCCCTGCTTGTGTTCCCTCTCTCGCTGGCTGTCTCTCTCTCTGTCAAATAAATAAATAAAAATCTTTAAAAAAAAAAAAGAGTTGGAAGCTTAACCAACTGAGCCACCCAGGTGCCCAAAAAGTATAATCTATTTAATGCAGTAACTATGATTTCCTCTTTGATATTGGCAATTCTAAAATTTAATATTTTTAGTTGTTTAAACATTTTATGTAGAGGTAATTGAGGATTTACAGGCAGCTGTAAGGAACAATACCGAGGGCTCCCACCATGACCCTGTTGCTCCCGATGACAACATTTTGCAACACTTTTGCACAATATCACACCCAGAATATTTACATTGACACAATCTAGATACAGAACATTCCCATCACTAGCATTGCTCACCTCGTACGTCTATAGGCATGTTCTCTTCCCTCCAGCCCTTACCTCTTTCTTAACTTCAGCCAACAATGTTTTTCATTTCTAGCATTTTGTCTTTTAAGAATATTACATAATTCAGGGGCATCTGGATGGCTCAGTCGGTTGAACATCCAACTGTTGATTTCGGCTCAGGTCATGATCTCAGGGTTGTGGGATCGAGCTAGGCTCTGAGCCCCGCATGGGGCTCTGGCTCAGTGGGGAGTCTGCCTGAGATTCTTTCCCTCTCCTTCTCCCTCTATACTACCCTCTCAAATAAATAAATCCTTTTAAAAAGAGAATGTTATAAGATTCAAATCATATAGTATTTAATAATTTGATATTGGATTTTTTTTCACTTAGGATAATTCTGTAAAGATTCATCTAGGTTGGGGTGCCTGGGTGGCTCAGTCGGTTAGGCGTCTGCCTTTGGCTCCGGTCATGATCCCCGGGTCCTGGGATGGAGCCCTGGATTGGGATCCCTGCTCAGTGGGAGTCTGCTTCTCCCTCTCACTCTGTGTGTGTTTGCTTTCTCTCTCTCAAATAAATAAATCTTAAAAAAAAAAAAAAAGATTGATCTAGGTTGATGCATGTAACAATACTTCATTCATTTTTATAGCTTAGTAGTGTTCCACGGTGTAGGTGTACCGAGTTTTAACCATTTACCTGTTGAAGGACGTCTGGGTTGTTCCTAGTTTGGGGCTTTATGATAAAGCCACTATGACATTTATGTACAGGTCTTTATGTGTACGAGTCATCATTTCTCTGGTATAAAAGTCCAGGAGAATAATTTCTGTGTTATATATTAGCTGCATGTTTAGTTTTTTAAAAACTTGCCAAACTATTTTCCGGAGTAACCGTACCATTTTACATTCCCACCAGTAAAATACGAGTAATCTGTTTTCTCTGCATCCTCACCAGAATCTGCTGGCGTCACTACTTCTTATTTTAGCTATTCTGATAGATGTGTAGTGGTATCTATCTGCACTTTTAATTTGCACCTTCCTAATGGCTAATGATGTGAGTACCTTTCCATGTACTTACCCCATCCATATATCTTCCTCGGCAAATTATCTTTTTATAATTTCTGTCCATGTTCTAATAGGAGCATTTGATTTTTTTTCTTATTGTAACACTTGAGAGTTCTTTATATATTCTAGATTCTAGTCCTTTATCATTGGTGATTTGTAGCTTGTCCCTTAATCCTCTCAACACGGTCTTTTGCATGGCAAATATTTTTAATGTTGATGAAATCCATTTTATCATTTTTTTTCTTTCTTTCAAGCATCATAGTTTTGCTGTCAAGACTAAGAATTTTTTGCCTAGGACTGGATCCAACAAATTTTCTGTTAGTTTTTTCTAAAAGTTTATTGCTTTATGTTTTATATGTAAGTCCGTAATTCATACTGAGGGAATTTTCACCTAAGATGTGTGAGTTAAGTTGAGGTTCATTTTTCTCTACTGATGCCCAGTGGCTCCAGTGTCCTCTGTTGAAAAGGCTATCTTTCCTCCATTGACTTGCTTTCCTCAACTCAGTTGGGTACATTCGGTGGGTATATTTCTGTGTTTTTCTCTTCTGTTCTACTGATTGATACATATTTCTCTCCACAAAAACCACAGTCTTGATTGCCCTAGTCTTGAAATCAGATAGACTGATTCCTCTCATTTTCTTCCTCCATTCCTGTGGGCTACTTATATATTTATTAGAATTTCATTTTGATATATCTATCCCGGTTTGAGTTTATTTCTGTACATATATTTTTAGTGTTCTCTAGGTATTACTGGTGTCATAACTTTATCAGTCCAAGTGAAATATAGAAACTTTACCTCCCTTTTCCCTGCTCTGTCTACAATATAATTGTCTTCAACATTTCCTGTACATACATTTATACAACATTATAACTGTTGCTCTAACTATCAAACATAATTTTTAAAACTCAAAAGAAAAAAACAAGTTGAGTTTACTCATATTTTTGCTCGTCATGTTCTTTCTTCCCTCTTGATGTCCTAAGGTTTGCTTTTTTTTTTTTCCTTTCTTTTTTGTCATTTCTGTTCTACTTAAAGAACTTCCTTTAAGCACACTTTTAGGATAGATCTTCCGGCAACAAATTTTCTTGGTTTTCCTTTATCTGAGAATGTCTTGATTTAATTGCCAGAGAACATCTTCCCTTTAATTGCCAGAGAACTGGGTATATGGTTCTAGTTTAAGAGTTCTTTTTTTTCTTTCAGCACTTGAATGAAATACATTTTGCCATCTTTTTATGGTCTCCGTGGTTTCTGATGAAAGATACTGTTATTCAAACCTGATATGTGCCCTTTTCTCGAGCTGCTTTCAATTTTTTTTCCTTCATTTTAGTTCTCAGAAGAATAAAACCGATGTGTCCTGTCATGAACATTTTGGGGTGAATCCTGTTTAAGATTTGTTCAGCTTCTTAAATATGCAGATTTATGTCACTTGCTAACGTCACAAATTTGTGAAATAATTTCAGCCATTATTCCTTTGAGTATTTTTTTGTCCCATTGGTATTCTTCTTCCTTTATGAGACTCTGATGATATGAATAGTATACCTATTGTTGTAATCCACGAGTTTCTGGGGCTCTGTTTATTTTTATTTTTAGCCTATTTTCTCACTGCGGCTTAGATTGGGTTATATGTATTACTCCATCTCCCATTTCATTGATTCTTCCCTCTGTCCTACATTCTGCTTGTGGCCCATCTATTGTACTTTTTATCTTGGTTATTATATTTTTCAGTTCTGAAATATTGATTTGGTTTTTCTTTATATCTTCTATTCTTTGCTGAAGTTTTCTGTGTCTGTGCTGAGTTTTTCTACTTTTTTATTTGTTTCAAGTGTTTTTTTAATTCCTCACTGAAACCTTGTTATCATGGCTGCTTTAAAATCTTGAGGAGATCACTGTACGATGTCTGGCCTCTCAGTGTTGGTCTCTATTCATTATCTT
Organism: Ursus maritimus; assembly: GCF_017311325.1. NCBI lineage: Eukaryota > Metazoa > Chordata > Mammalia > Carnivora > Ursidae > Ursus > Ursus maritimus. Next base: position 15,124,290 of record NW_024427107.1, read on the forward strand.
TTTGCGTGCATTTTTAGAACTTTGTAGTTGCTGGTTTGGCAAGTAAGTTTCTATTGAAAACTGGACATTTTTATATTACAGTATGAGACTTTGGATCTTATTTCGATTTTCCGTCTTAGCAGGAGAGGGAGTGTGCCTCCCCAGTACTGCCGCTTGGCTTCTGTTGACACCCAAGGGAGGGGGGCTGATTGCTTTTGGGCATTGGTAGGATTTCCACCTCTTTGCATGGTTTCTGTTGATACCACAGTGGGATGACCTCATTATTCCTTAGTGATGGTAAAGGCGAAATTTTACTGGGCTTCCTCTGACACCACCCCAGTGGTGAGGGATTTGGCATTTCTCATTAATGCTGGATGAGGGTGGAAATTCAGGATTTCCATTTTGTCCCCAGTGACACTGGAGGGGATAAAGGAGTTTTAATTACCAGATAAACGAAAGTCCTGGCTTCCTACTCAGCCTTTTTTAATACCCTTCTGGCAGAGATTTAGGGCTCGTCATAGCCTCATGAGCATGGAATCCCCACTTAGCCTTCACGGGCATGGGTGGGGGTAGGGTCACTTTTTGTTCTTCCTAAAGTGTTTGGTTGAAGTAGAGTAGTTACTATTTAAAAAGGACCTATTGGCCTTTCTGGGTTGTCAGATTCTTCAGTTCCTCCTCTGTGGCAAGAAGAAAACCCAGAGAACCTACTGCCGTGTCATCCCTCAGGTCCTGAGCTCCCTGGTTGGTCGGCCATCTTACTGCCTCCTTTCACGGTGCTTTTTGGCTTGTATCATATATTCCCATGGTTTTTAGTCATACTTAGTAAAAGGAATAGAGAAAATTGTGTTCACATCATCTTCTCTGAAGACTAAGCCTCCAGATTTTGTTTTTTAAAGATTCCTCTTCTGGTAGGTTTCATTTTTTCCCCTGAAGGAAATCTTATACAAAAGGACAAGAATAAGAACTCATTAACAAGTTTCTCTAATCCTCCCAAAATGAGGCACCAGCTACTATTATTCTCCTTTCCTTGTCTCTAGCAGGATACATTCCCCTTGACAGTGAACTATGAAGCGACTTCTCAGGACTCGATAAGTGAAACTGTCCAGACTGACAATGACAGTCTCTCCCATGAAGATTACATTCACCATCCATTGAAGAAATATATTGGGTGCCTACTATGTGCCTGGCATATGAGGCACTAGGCAGGCTGGTTACAGAATTTGTGGGTACAAGTGAAAAATGAAACTGGAGCTTCGTATTCAAAATGCAGGAACACTATCATTAGAGGTACCAACATACAACCCTTTATTTTCTTTCACTCCCATTCTTGTCCTGTCTTGGTATATGTTATTTGCTATTCAATGCTGCGATCCCTCAGGCAATGGAATACTCCACTTCCTGGGCATCTTCCCTTCCCACAGGCTCATGCTAGAGCCCACAATGGACAGGCCACTCCAAGGGATAACAGTTTCTGTACCAGCGCACTCTTGGTACTTCTTCAGGTATGGATGAGAGGTTTGGTAGTCACCCGTGAATGCGTCATGGTGCTTCTAGTCTTGGACAGGCCCAGTTGCCAGCAGGTCCTGCCCTCAGACACAGGAGGCCATACAGCTAATCCCCGCACACAGGTGCCCACCAGGTGTGGAAGGCAGTAAATATCACTGGGCAGGGGCATCAAGGGACAGATTAAATAGCACCCAGCATTGCAGGGATGTGAGACTGAGAAGTTGAGAACCCATGCTAGGGAGGCAGGCATGAGGCAGGATTACGTAGTTCCAAGCCCGTGGTTCACGTTCCATTGTCCTACAGGACTTCACTTACAAAACACTAATAAATTCAAAGACCAAATTCTTCAGAACTTTAATATGGCAACCACAGAGCATTAAACTTCAAGTATAGGACCCTTTTAAGCACATCACCCTGTGTGACTGCACTGGTCTCGGCCTGGGAAGCTGGCTGTGGCGCTAAGAAGGCAATGGTGGATGGTGCAACGCCTGAAAATTCTTTTTAAGACTTCAAAGAAACTGGTTTAAAATTTAAAACTTTAGTTCTTTAAACATATACTTCATGTGTTTTGTTAACACACGCTCAAGGAATTTGACTCTTTTTTAACTAAATTGTCGTGTTGTTTTGACATTTGGAAGACATTAACACTTTCAAGTGGCTTTGATGAGATGGGTCTGTTGAATTACTTTACTTCATCATATCTTGGTATTATAGTAAAGACACTTATTCTACTCTCATAAATTTCTTAGTGATCCCATTATTATTCTGTAATTATTCCTTCAAGACAGAAACTAAGTTCCATTACTCAATAGGGACTATTTTATTTCATCTAGAACAAAGAAGCTGCAACATATTTACTGTCAGTGGTGAACTGAAAATCCTCAAATGGCTCTTATCAACATCCTTATTCTTTTTTTCTGTTTTCTTTAAATAGTTCTTTTTTTTTTTTACTGTTAGTCATACTCAGCATTAATTCTGTGTGTTGAACAGTATGTCCATCTATACGGATATCTAACAGAATTAGATTAATTATATTGGGTTCAAATTTGTCTTATTGTCTTGTAAAAGTTATTTTTAATGATCAGATAAAATACTAACAATCACAATACAAAAATCAAAAATCAAGATTTTATAAATAACTTTGAGATTTGGAAGTGAATTCTTATAATAGTGTAGATGATATCGATGGTAATATATTAATTTTTATTAAATGTTATTTCTGTGTCAGAAAATATGTTACCAGATTTATGCATCCTTACCACATCTAATGTTAATATTTAAATGCCTTTCAATTTTGCAAAGTAGGTATTGTTGTTTCCATTTTACAGATAAAGAAATTGAGGCATAGTGGAGTTAAATAATTTCCCCTAAGAAAGTAAAAAATATGCAACACTCAACACTCAAGTGCTTTCCACCCTGCTATGTAGTCTTCAAAAAATGTCTTCTCTTGCAAAGACAGAAATATTCTTATTGCCATAAATTTGTTAAAAAATACTGGTTTAAAGATGGATCATTCTCATGGGTGAGTGAATAATTGAAAGTTCATTATTTGTGGTGGTGTTGTTTATAACCATTTCAATATACATAGTAGATATATTCATATACAATATGTTATATATAGACACATACAATACATATACAATACACAACTTATAATGCACGCACATATACTATATATACACATATACACTTGCTATATATAGTGTGTGTATATATATATATACCTCTAATCAAGAATAAAGTTAATTTAAAGAAATATTTGGGAGAATTGGTTAAAGATATTCACCCATTTGTGTTACCTTTGTTTTTAGAAATAATACAATTTGACCATAACTGTTGAGTCTATTACTCTCAGACACACTTGTCCATCTTGGAACTCATGTATGGAGATTTCAATACTGAGGACAGAGGGTTCTGTGATAACTAGATTCTCTGATAACGTCCTTTGGCACAGGCCTGGAAGACAGTATAGCACCAAAGCTACAGGGTAGGTTGTTTTTAACATTTACATCCCAAGTTAGTTCGGGACTTGCTTGTTAGTCTCTGTCTTTGTTCCAGTGCTTCTAGCAACTCTAACCAACTCCACAACGTTCACAAGGCAATTACCTGCAATGTGAGTGTGAATCTCTAGAAATAGTAGGCCTGGCATCTCCACATAGCATCATTTTTTCTAAGTGATTAGAATGTATTTAAGATATTCACTTATCCATTTATTTGGGACCATCTAATTTCACAATTTTTCAATATTTGAGAACCTTGAACCAAATACGATATGCTTGAAGGAATTTACCTATGTTGTCGCCCTGTCTTACAAAGATGGTATTTATATGGTCTGAAAAAAGAGGGAACAAATAATAAATTCTGATAATTTTCAGAATTACCTTTATTTTCTATATTGAGAGGCAACTTAGCCTATGGTTAAGAGTGCAGACTCTGAAATCAGCTTGCCGTATTTTGAATCCCAGTTCTGTCCTAGGAGCTCTGAAGCCTTGAGAAAGTCACTTGAATCCTCTCAGTTTCCCAGTGTTGCCGCAAGCGAAGAGTTAACAACAGTGTCTGGTAAACTTTATTCGGCATTAACTATTATCATTGTTTGATTCCATATCATTGTTAAAGGTCAGAGCATCTTTCCAGAGCCTCTAGTCTTACAATTAACTCTCAACAGAGAGACAGGAAAACTAAGGTTCCAAGGATCTTCACGACCGAAGTCAGAGCCTGTCAAGAGATACATTAGAACTAAAATATAATCCCCTAATTCTCCGGCAAGATCTTTTTCTTTTACTCAACATTTTCCCACTTATCTGAGTATCAGGTTCTTAATAATTTGGGGCCCTTCTGGAGTAGCCTATACTTTCCCATGTACTTCCTTAAATCCTTCTATGTGAAGCATTCGTCCTCTCAAAATTGTTCTGTCTGCCTCATATTCATCCTTCAAGATTCAGCTTGTTCTATGACTCCTTATTTGAAGAAAACTATCTTGAGCAAACTCTCAACTCCCAGCTCTTCCAAGATTGGGTTATACCTCCTCTTAATTGCTTCCTCCGAACCCTGTATTTAACTAAATTATCCCACTGGATGTATTTGCTGAACTCTTACATTTCTCCCTAAGTAGATTCGCTCCGTGGGGCAGGATCTGTACCGTCTACAGTTGAGCACCTGTCTTTCACAGCAGATACTGCTGAAGAGACTCAGAGTGGAGAGCTAGTAACCTTTCTACCTCCGACCCTACTTCTCTTTTTCCTTTTCAGTCTTTACCTTCTCTCCTTACTCACAAAGACTGGTAGGGTCACTGCACACATAGGCAGAAGAAAAACTTTTTTCTTAATTTTCCTATATTTGAGATAGATCCTTGACTTACAGAGGAGTAAATTCCAGACCACAGGTCGGTATATAATTTATCTACTGTTCTGTCGCTGATGATCGGAGTGTCTCCACATTATAATTTTCCAAAGTATTTTCCATGAATGATTGTGAGGCATTTTGTGAAACAAAAATAATACCAAAGAATACTGACAGTGGCTATGAAAAAAAAAAAAATCCCGTATTTAAATATGGTCAGGAGATGCTGCATTGTCCCTTCTTGGATATCATGATGTGCTATGGTGAATTAGGAGACTCACGATGATCTGTATTTAACAACTAACAAAATTTGTTTACGTTATGGATTTAATCTAGATTTGTCTCAAATTATTTGACCAACAATTCTTAGTTGCAGTGTCTTGTGGCTATTGTGGTCTTTGGTCCACACTTGAAAAATCACGTTCTTCTCTAAAGCCACTGAAGGCTAGCAACTGCACGTCTCTACACAGAAGACAATCCATACCGACCCTCTAGTGAGTAGGGTTTGAAATTGGTTTTGGATTCTCCTTTGTTAATTCTTCCTTTAGTGACTTGAGACATCATTCTTCCGATAGATTCATAATAAGATTTATTTATTTATTTATTTATTTATTTATTTATTTATTTATTTTAGAGAGATAGCCAGTGAGAGAGGGAACACAAGCAGGGAGTGGAGAGGAAGAAGCAGGCTTCCAGCAGTGGAGCCCGATGTGGGGCTCGATCCCGGAACGCAGGGATCATGCCCTGAGCCGAAGGCAGCCACCTAATGACTGCGCTACCCAGGCGCCCCCATAATGATTTTTAAAATACTTTTTATCAAAGAGACACTAAAGCAATGTGTAATATTATAAAGCATAACGATTATGAAGAATATTTTTAAAAAGACTATCATGGCTTATTTTTCTGAGTCTTGGCATACCTTCCCGTGAGCTTATTTATTTACTGTCTTAAATGAACTAGTTAATTATATTTTATTTTGATATCGTGGAGTTTATAGTCAATTTTTATTATTCATTATTGTGTATTTAATAATTAAGCTGTTTTTCATACACAGCCAAAACAACTTGGGATACACGCTCCAGCTCACGCAGCCCTTGGACATTTGAATTTGGTTAGTCGAGGAACGGTGTACCTGTCATTCAATATGTTTGTAGTGCATGGTACTTTAAATTTAATGTATTTGTAATTTTTTTCTTTGTATTTTTATTAAATCCTCTACTTGTTTTCCCATTTTTCTCTGACCGACAGATGGGCTGATTTCTCCTGTACATGTTTCCTTTGCTAATATATGTAATTCAATAGTCAGAGAGACTAGAAATTGGTACCACATTTTCAAAGGAAAATGTTTTCTTCAAACTGCATTTTATTTCTGAGTTGAAAGAAAGCATAATACTTTCTAGGTGATTATTTACAAGGGGAAACATAAGAACCCAAGTTTCAAAGATAATAATGTTGGTGGTATTTTCCTGATAATCGTAGGAGCCTAGATCAACACCAGATCCCTCTCTGTGATTGCAGTCATGAGTCCTACCACTCAAACATGGGTCAATTCACTCAAATAGAGAGTTTGTCCACTTGTATTTCTCTTCCTCGGCTTGTTGCTGATTTGACAGAAGCTTATGGTTTATGAAGATGTAACATAACATTTTGAAATTAAAATTTGAGAGAATAAAGTTATACAATGTAATATTAAAGTCTTCAGGGAAAAGTATCTTCCTATGCAATTTCCAGTCCAACAATCCTCCCACTCCAGATAGGCGACCTGGAATCCGGGACCTATCTTGCCCTGAATACCGCTGATTAATCTCACCAAGTCAGAGCTTCATCCTTCTATAACCGACATGTTCTCTGTATGTGTTTACCAGAGCTCCATACGTTGCTGCTGGCTGGTACTTTCCTGGTTAGAAGGAACTCTTCCCTTATTGGCTAAGCATGAACCTGATTGAATGCCTCAGGTCTGGGGGTTCACCCAGGGAGTGCTGTAATTTCTCACCTTTATTCTTAGGGAGACACAGTATTCCCCTCAGACTTGAGGAAGGAAGTCAGATGAATCAAAGTTGTCTACGTATCCAGGTCATAGCAGGGAGGCACAGGGAAGTTAAAAGCCTCATTTAATCTACACAACAGCTACTGGTGGTAAGAACAGAACATTCTACTGGTTTATCCTCCATTCTGGGCCAGAGATGTAAAACTCAATCTCATGAATGAACTCTCTTTATTGCTTGGTTCTGCTGCTCCCCAGCACCAGTGATATAAAAAAAAAAAAAATCCTTGGATATTCAAAATACAGTTTTCTTGTTTCTGCCTGTGCATTCGAATACTCCTTTTTTTTCTCACCAGGGATAACCTTTTTTCTTGTAATTCACATTTTTCCTCTTCTTTAACTGCAATCCCAAATTTCCTTTCCAATATCTTATTGTTGGTTTCCTCCTCAAGTGGATTTTTATCCATTGATTTGTGTATGCTACAATTTCATTGAGAATTTTACATTTTCATTTCCCATCCAACCTCTGCCTCACTGTCAGATTGTAAAATTTCTTCCATTTTTCTTGAAATTCTTGTAGGTGCTTAGTGGGGCAGAGCCTCTGCTTTTCTTCTCTTTCTTTGTTACACTAAAAGGATGGAATGCAAATATTTTCCCTCCAGGGAGGCTTTGGGAAGGAGAATGAGTTTTTCAGCGGCTAATGATTTGTACTCTGGGTTTAATGGTCCATTGAAGTCTATTAAGTATTAAGGAGAAGAAAAGAGGGTTCTAAAGGAAGGTAAAGGAAGATCAACCAGAATAAGGAAAGGATTTCCCTGGGACAACAGGGAAGGCTAGGGCAGTAGGCCAGGGAAGGATGAAGTTTAGAGAAAAGAAGCCTGGGAGATTAGGGGCAGGTGGGAGGGAGGGTGCCCAAGAAGGGAAAGGTCTGGCACAGCTGAGAGGCTGGGCGTGGTAAAGGACCCCAGGAGAGGTCTTGTTCTAGGGCCCAGAAGGCTCCAGAACTGAATCAGAGCTCACAGGCCACTCTACATCCCAGCCTTCACTGGAGCTGGCTTCTCCTCTTTCCTTTGCTCAGGAACTTGGACCTGGCACTTCTGGTGCCTACAGAGTTCACCTTGCAATATTCAGCACCTCACCAACTCTCCTGTCATCTGTGCCTGCCACTGAGTTTGGCCACTGACATCCGAATGTATAAGACAGGGTTTCAGCATATAGCATCACTATGTTATCTGAATTTTTTATCTTCAGCACAGATTTCTCTTCTGATTTCAACTTGCTGTTTGCACATCTACTCAAGTGTTATGGACATCAGAAATGTAATACATCCCAAAGTCAGCTTCTGGTCTTCCCCATTTTAGGAAATGGCATCTGTATCTATCCAGTTGCCTAAGCAATAAACCGGAAGTCATTCTAGCCATACTCAAATTACTTTCTTAAAGAGGGTCTTAATGAAGAACTCTTTAGAAAGGTGAGGGTGGACTGTTGATGAAATCTTAGAGCTTGAACTTCTCAGGACACAGGGCAGAGTGGAGAATGGTGAGGAGTGAATCAGGATGGACAGAGAGAGGAAACAGAGCACAATCACTAGCATTTTCTTGACTCTTATCTGATTACTTCATGTCAATAACCTACTAAAAGTGCTTCAGCAAGTCCTTGAGCTAAAAACAAACGAACAGGGCCTCCTGGGTGGCTCACTTGGATAAAGCGTCCAACTCTTGATTTTGGCTCAAGTCATGATCTCACGGTCATGAGATCAGCTCCGTGCTAGAGCCTGCTTAAGATTCCCTCTGTCCCTCTCCCTCTGCCTCTCCCCTCCCTCTCTTAAAACAAACAAACAAACAAACAAACATACAATCAAACAAATGTGGAAGATGGAGCACTAGACAAAGTGGAACCTGGGGAAGAGACTCCTGGGCTGGGACAATGATTAATGATTTTCCCACTGTCTTTGTCCAGTGCCTGTACATGGTGGAGGAGAGAGGTGGGTGGAGGCAATATGTGTTTGTTGACTGTCTCCAACTCTCAACCACTCAGAAGCTGACATTCTTTCTGGCTTGTTCAGTTCAGTGAGAGCATGAAGCACCTCTTGAAGATTGGTTCTGTTGTGCTCACTCACACACTGACATAGAATCAAATGTTTTACTTTGGTTCCATTATCTTTTCATCAGAATACTTTGAAAAAAATATGATTGACACCCCCAAGTTGATTCAGTTGAGGACTAACAATCTTCAAAGCAGAGTTGTCTCTCCCTGATCTGGCTCAATAGCTTGCAATATTAAATTCATAAATTGAATTACTTCTGCCTCCGACTGACTTTTCTTGAAAGCAAATGTTACTCTCTTTCTTTTTACATAATCAATCATGGATTAAAGTAGGTAACACAGGTCATTTGCTACGAATCAATTTCTCTATAAAACCACAAAAGAGAAGGTCAGAAAGAAGAGTGTGAAGACTCTAGATTGCCAAAATAAAAGCCTTGCAAAGGAAATCTTAACCACGTCTTCCTTTGGCTCCCCAAACCTGCCTCCTCTTCTTATTTTAAGTTACTGTGTGGGTTGTAAACCTTATCTTGACTTCTTTGACATTCATCTCTTCCACAGATGAAATCTAAATCCTCTCTATTTGAATCTGGGCTGGACTTAGTGACTCACCAAGAACTTTAGAGCAAGACAGACATGACACTACCAATGTGACTTCCAGGTCCAGTCAAAAGGCTGACTTTCTCTTTCTTGGGACACATACTTTTTGAGCCCTGAGCTGCCATGTGAGAAGTCTGGCTCTGTTGAAGTTGCCATGCTGGGAAGACCTTCTAGCGAGCAATAAGCCAGCGGAGTAGAGCTCCCAGCTCTGTTGTCATAGAGACAAGTCTCATTTGTTCATTCACCAATGAACACAAAGAATTTAGTAGTTTTCAGAGCATAGTAGGTGCTCACTACTTTGTTAAATAAATAAAATTTGTCCTTTCTGAGATACTTCACACTTTTTGAGAAAACTACTCTACCTTGTGAATATGTGATCATGTAAGCAGACATCTCAGAGGGAGAAATATCTACTAGAAGACAAGATATAAGAAAGATTTCAACAATTTCACGCAAAAGAAAGCCAAAGTCTTACGCCAGTCTTCAGAAAAGTCATAGGACCTTAGAGTACCTCCTCTTAAGCAATCTCTAAATTGGCTTCTCTACTTTTCCATTATTCCTACACAGCACATTTCTTATGATTTCTGAATTTCCCACTCTACAGAGTCTATTGGAACAAAGGTCAACCAGAACGACCTCCCACCTAAAAACAACATTGCTTCATCATTAGTAGGGATGGTTTCTCTCAATTTTACTGAGGAGCATAAAATTATATCCTAAGAGTAGAAACTGAATCCTAATCCTGCTATTCCAAATATTTTTACCCCTGCTTTTAAAACCACCAAGAGTAACTAAGTAAAAACAAAATAAAAATCATTTCGTAACTTAGTGTATTATTACCTTTTTGGATATCTCCTCAGCCAGATGATCAAGAATTCTGAGAGCTTAACAAAAAAAATTAAGGAAATAAACATTTTAAATAGAAAAACACTGTCAAAAAAACCTTCAAAGTCGAAGCAACACAAAATGACCATTCCTTGTCTATAAAATATAACCACAAGTCTGGGCTTCTGATTTGCTGCAATCACAACCCTAACAAAAACTCTACAGTGGGATGTGGGTAAGAAATCATGTTCATGATTACACACGGTGCAGAAAAAATCCTTTGGTGAATACCTGTCACATGCATGAAGCTCTCCACCACTGCTGCTGCCTCCATAACAATTCAGAATAAAATAGGTCAGATAAACATCACTCAATCACATTTTCCTTTCCTCCTGGGATCATCAACATCCCAGTTTTCTCCTGCTGCCCTGAGCCTGATATCAGCATCGTTTTTTTTTTAACCTGCAAGATTGTGATTAAATATTTTTCCCCTCTGTCAATACTTTTAGTAAAGAATGAACTAAATAAATTAAATCAACAGATAAAAGAGCATATGGATGAATTAGGCATTGCTCCCTCTCATCACTGTCCCTTCTGTAAATGACAGATTAGCTGCTCATCTAAAATCTGTCAAGCAAATGCTTTGAAAATCCAGATAAATTAAAAGAATTATAAGCCAGTCGTATTAAGCAGCCGTCGATGACAGCATCATACCCTGTAGCTGCATTTATTGAACTAAAGCCTGGGGGCAACAGTCGTGGAAATTTGAGATGAGTGTTTTTCAAAATTATTGGGTTTTTAAAAAATATGTATTTATTCATTATAACAGGCTTTTTCAGTCCTACTCACTAATAATGCTTTTTCTTTTCAAAATATTTGATGGAAAAAATCCATGATTTATATTTGTATTTCCACACAGCCTTTCCAAAAATGATATTGCAAGATATAATACGCTTTATGTTTCAAAAACCACATACACACTTCTTGCAGAAACTCTGGGCTAGGAAAATTTCCATGGGCACGAGGCAGCCCAGAAGTCATTCAGACACTCATCTTTTCCTCCTCTCAGCCTCAGAGTTTAGATCTGTCAAATAGAAGCAGAGTTAGCCATTTGTTAAAGGTGGCAAGACAGATTTTGTTTAGACTACTGCAGCAGGAGAGACTCTGGTGTAAATGGAGTCCAACTCTGATCTGTATGGAGAAGAGTGGATGTTTCAAAGAGAGAATGGGGGAGTAGGGACGAGGAATGCACAGGGGACGGAGCAGTCAGGGAAGTGGACATTTCTAAAAACCAGGTAGGGGTGCTATATTCTAAGAACTGTCATGCAGGGCAGATGTTGGATCTGTGTATATCTCCACGGTAAATTCTTTTGGCAGTCTAGAGCCTTCCCAGGGAGGAACTTAAAAGGGGAGGCTGGATACATCCAGGGATGTTAGAAACTATGAGCTGTTAGCAATTACGCTACTCACAGCTCTCAGTGTGTGTGGTAGGGGGTGGGAGTGATGGGGGTGGTGGTGCACCCGGTAGTGTGGAGGTGATATGACTTGTGCTGAGCCTTTGCAGTGCTACACACCACGGTTAAATTCTAGTCAAGAAGAAGGGTCAGAGGAGCCTGACTACAGTTCGGCCAGGAGAGAGTCTGTCAGACCTGTAGCTCTTTAATGTGGAATGCGGCAGTGTGCACAACAAAGTGAGGCCCTGCCTCAGTGACAGTAGCCACACCACGTTCCAGGACTGCTCCAGGTTTGCTGTGGAACTGAGACAGAGGAAGATAAATGGGAGAGACAGAGCAGAACAGAAAGGTTTCTGATGGTGCCGACCAAGACCCCACACTAGACTGCAGGAACTGTGATAACGTTCCTTGGGCCTCAGAACAACAGGACCATGAATCAATCCTTGAAACTTCCAGTGGGTTCTTTTATTGTTTCTTTTTAGTGGTGTAGGCAAGGTAAGGATTTGGCTTTTTGTTCATACTGATGATCTGAAATTTTAGAGAAAAAAAAGGAATGAAAAGAAAAATCATAGTTTGTTATAATTCTCTGAAATTTGTTGAAAAATGGGGGCATGCTCTCACTTTGTTCACCAGCTGAGGAGAATGATTTTTCCTTAATCTATAAATATTTATATCGATCATGTATAAGACGTTGTTCTAGAAATTGGAGGATGTAGATGCAGATAAATGAGAGGAATGGAAGAGACAGGTCTCCTCTAAGGAGCTTCCACTCAAGGAGAGGAGAAAGAGCCTTTACAGAATTTTTTTTTTTTTTTTTAGATTTTATTTACTTATTCATGAGAGACAGAGAGAGAGGCAGAGGAAGAAGCAGGCCCCCAGCGAAGCAGGGAGCCCAACACCGGACTCAATCCCAGGACCCTGGGATCGTGACCTGAGCTGAAGGCAGACGCTTAACTGACTGAGCCACCCAGGCGCCTGAGCCTTTACAGAATTAACTATGGTATAGTTCAGAAAATGGAAATGCTTTCACAAAAGAAAATGCACTAAAAGTTGCCAGGCTTCGATATTGCCTTTGATAGGAAGAATTTATAACTCCTGCATATCCAAGTTCATTTAATCTTCAGAACAACTCTATAGAGAGTATTTTTAGGAGCTTATCGGGAGTGCTCAGGAAGAGACACAGAGTGTTGGGAAGAAGTAAGGGCAATTTTAAATAGGGTGGTCAGGGCAGCCTCAATAAACAGGAGATATGTGAGTCAAAACCCGAAGAAAGGGGGCGAGCAAGACCTGGGGAAATCTGTGTGAATTGCACTCCAGACAAGGGAGAAGGCAAGTGCCAAGACCCTGCGGATGGTACAGAGTTGGCCTCTTAGAGGCTGGTGGTGAGCAAGGGAGAAGAAGAGCATAGAAGCCAGGAAGCTAACAGCCCGGGGCCTCGCAGGTTCCCACAAGAACTTTGACTTGCCGTCTGTTAGTGAGAAGGCTCTGAGTGGAGGAGAGACCTTGTCTGACTTAAGAGCTATTTACCAGAGGGAGGGAAAAGGCAAAAGCAACGAGGAGGCTGTTAGAATAAACCAGACTAGTTCTGAAGAGGACCAGACCAGGGTAGGAGATCAAGCCAGGACCTTGGCTTCACTGACATCGTGCTCTGAGTTCCTTCCCTGCAATGCAACCAATAAAGAAGGCCAGATACAAAGCAAGCCCTCCTCAAAAAAGCACACGTCATGATTCATAAACAAGGAGCAAGTTTGTGGTAGAGTCTGTCTGTGGTGTGTGTTGGGGAATGTGTAAACGGAAATTCCAGGCGAGCCGGCAAGGCGAATCATTACCTCCTCTCTACTTTTTTTTTGAGCTTTATCTCCACTGTTAGGTATAGAATGATGCAAGCAGGACCGGGGAGGAGAAAGCACTGCAGTGCGGGGAGGTGTCAGGACTGAGCACAAGCGGGAAGGGAATATCAGTAGGCAGAGGGGACAGGACTACATAATTGCTTCGACTGAGCTCACAGACTAGGTGGAGAATTTGAGGGAAACAAAGAATATACATTATTACTGGGGACAGAGGCAACCAAGAGTGTTAATGATGAGGTGAGACCCCTGTACTGATATGTACGTGAAATTCAACATAAGTCAAATAAATCGAATGCAGTTGATGGATCCCTTCTCTCTGCCAGAGTCTGGGCTAGAGGTGTACAAAGTTGAATCAGCAACTTTGTTTCTTAACTTCATGGAGATTCCAGCCTAAGGGAAAAGCGAGACAATTAAATGTGCATTTATACAACCACATGCCAAGTGTTTGCAGTGGGGAAAGGTGCACGCAAAGGATATCCAAGAAAGGAGTAAAAGGGAGGACAGCTGATATGGAGGAAAATCATCTCGAGACCTAAATCACACTAGTACAAGTAAGTAACTGGCTCTGCACTCCTAGCTATTCACCTGATCTCTTTACACTTCGCTCTTTTACAAAATAAGAGGGTGGGACTCATGACTTCAAGGCTCCTTAGCAATTCTAAGTGCCTAAGCTATTTGTCCTGTTACGCTCGCCAGGGCAAAAGTTCAAAGCATCCGGGCAGCCAAGAGAATTCGCAGCTGATGGGCTTCTTCAATGTTGCTTTTGACTCCCATTTATTTTATCATGAAACTTACATGAAAACAAATATGGTAAGTGTTTGAAACAAAGGACATTACTCAGCAGCACTTCAGGGGTGTCTGACTCAGTCTGTAGAGCATGTGACTCTTGATCTTGAGTTTGAGCCCCACACTGGGTAGAGAGATTACTTAAAAATAAAATCTTAAAAAAAAAAAAAGGAAAGAAAAAGAAAGCAGCGCTTCAGCCGTGTTGCAATGAAAAGACTTTGAAAAGCTCAGAAAGCGTAGTTTTCTCCAACATTGTTTTTCCTCTTTTCTACAAAAACCTTTTGTGCAGGTTTGATTGCAAGATTAGATACTAATTTGATTCTCTACATTATGGAACCGTCTTCAACACAGCACTGAGATACGGGCTTATCTAGAGGGACAGTTTTTGAAAGAAACGCTGCTTTGTTTTTCTAAATTATCCAGAACAGAAGTGGCGGGCTGACTTGTTGATATGCAGATAAATACTGGGTATTACTTACCCAGCACCAACCTGCCTGAATATCTTTCCACCACTCTGGGAATATTGAACCTTTAAAAAAAAAAAAAAAAAGAGGAACTTTGTTTCCTAAAGAATAAATATCAGATATTTGATAGTACCCTTAGGAAATAAGAAAATTAGATAAGTTCCATTTTCTTACACAAAAGGAAATGCACCCTCTTCAAATACTGAGAGAAAGTCCTCTCTGGGTGGATCTGTCAGGGTTTGAACGTGGGTCAACTGAGGAAGAAATAAAAAAGACTCAACGAAATATTCAAATTTAAATGAAAACGCCAGTCAGATATATGTGGTTCGGTTTTGGACTCTCCTTTCCTCTGACATCATTTTGGTTTCCCAGTTTCAAGGCCAGCTTGTTCACAGTCTTCAGTGCCCCACACTGTCCACGGAACACTGGTTCTGGTCTGTTAACTCGAGCCGCCAGTTGCTCCGTGGCCCCTTCTGGGCCACTCCCTTTATCTTCCATTCTTTCTTACACTTCCATCTACTTTGTTCACGTCAGTGCCAGTCCGAAAGGAAGGCCTGCCCCTTTATAATTCTGTTCCCAAAGAAACAATTCTTCTTAATCTTTCCCTCATGGTGAATCCTGTCGCTACTACTGGCTAAGAAAACATTCTTCTTTGAATATTTTATGTTAGAGAGGGTAAAACCCTGTCCACAGCAGCCTTTAGAGGAAGGGCAAAGCATCTCCAGAGGTTGCTGATCAGAGAACATTGTGGCTCTCACTGCCTCCCCGCCCCCTGCTTGCCCTACTTTCCTCCGCATAAAAAGCAAGCCTTTCTTACCTGTGACAAGGGCAGTCACTTCCTTTGCCCATCAGCGTGTCCCTGTGGTGTGTTTCTATTGGCAGGGCCAATTTCTAGGCACCAAGGGGAAGTGGCCTGCGGCATCTGCCAGAGAGCTGGCAACAAGGGCCTAGGCTTGGCAATATGTCGGCCTGTACATCCTGCACCCACAAGTCCTTATGGGCATGGGAAGAGACCCTCCGGAAGAGCAAGACTCATTTCATACCTACCTAACCCACATCAATGCCCTTCTCAAATCCCCCTATTATACTGAGAAACAGAGCAGAAGCGCAGAATGAGAATATTTTCAATTACATGGCTTTGCTGGAGGGAGGATTCCAGGTGGTGAGGGGAGATCTGAGCACCAAATAGACACAGGGTTAACCTTGCAGGTGGTCAGAGCAGGTGCACACCATGTGCTTAATCGTAGGAGTCCTGGAAACATCCATAAATCTAAAGCACTCCACATGAAATGTTTGAAATGTCATCTATAGAGATCCAACCTTTTGCAGGTCTTCTGCTACCTGATAAAACGCAAATACTCCCAGGAAGAGATGTATTTTCAAGTGTTATATGAATGAATGCAAAAGGATTTACATTTCCCCTCGTGCAATTCAGCAGGTTTTAATTCGCAGTAGGTCAAAAAGAGAGTTTTCACCCAACAAAAGAAGAGAAAGAATTGAGAAGAGAAGGTAGATAAAGAAAAGTCAGGCCATCAGAGAAAACTGTAACTGGTAGACAATCTAGCATAAGGCTAATTCCATGCAAGCCATGATCCGATTAACGGTGTGTTCTTCGAGTTCTGGAATCTTGGTCCTGTTCTTACTCTACTTCAGTTGCGTTAGGGACAGCCATGGGTAAAGAATTTGACTACTCGATTTTCTAGAGAATGCTATATTGTTGTAAATCCAAATAAAACACCATAATGTACTAAATTTCATTCCCATATCGGAAAACTACATTTTCATTATTATTTGAGGCTTTAAGTAAATTTCTTAAGACTCTGCATAATTATTTCTCAGAGCTCTCTATGCTGCTAATTATGCAGAGTAATATGATTTATTTTTGAAAAATGCAAACTCTAAGCACACGTCTTTAACAATTAGCATTTACATAAGTTATGTTTTTAAATTATAATTAGAAATTAATGAGTCAAACATAAAGCATGCAACACAAAATAGGAAAAATAGAGAAAAAAAATAAAAAATACTAGAATCAAGAAAAGATAGCATTCTTTTATACCATTTCTTCTTCTCACCTTAGTCTAATTCTCTATATTATGAGAATGTCTCATTCTCAACATTTTTGTTATTGTTTTATAATCAGATTCCTGATATTTATATTGCAGAAATAAAATTCAGTGATTTTTTTAAATCATAAATTAATAATCTCACTGAATTTAGCAATCTAATTATTTCTCATTTCTCAAAATAACTGGATTCTATTAGAGCTAGAAAATCTTCTAAGGCCATCTTTGCTCTCAGAGTCTTCTGTATCAACCCTCGTGGTGTGGTTTCCTGCTGCATTTTCTCGGTCTTAGCGTGTATATAGATCACCATACATTTTGCCATACATTAGTCTCGCATGAGCAGTTTGTGAACAAGAAGCAAATTAACTTCAAAAAAAAAATACAGATTTGGTACATCTGGTCTCCTATTTTTTCTGGTTGCAATGGGCAAACTCTAGGTCTTTTTCAGGTCAAAAATTCTAGACTAAAAAGTAGTTAATTCCAGATACGACATATCAGACTGGGAGTCTGAAATACCCTGTACTGGTATTTAACAGAGAGCTTCAAAATAGTAAGTGGAAAATAGACAAAAGTTAATTTTATGGCATAAGAAAGTTAAATTATTAATTTTCTTAAAAATAATAGATTAAAGTTTTTTGAAATAAGAAAACGAGGCCATCTGAATTTCTGAAGAAATTCATATATACCTTACCTTTTCTACTCTAAAATAATTAACTAAATAGATAAGGAAAACCCTCTTTTATATCTGAAATAACAGCTATTTTCTCTTAACATGCAATTTTAGGCATTTTATTTATGTACTTACTTTTAGTTTTAGCACAACTTCATTAATTTCATTGAAATATAATCTACAAGTAAAAAATCAATAATTTTAAGTCAACAATTTGATGATTTTTAATTGAGATAAAATTCGCGTAACTTTAACTTTATAAATTTACTCATTTTAATGTTTGAAAATCAGTGTTTTTTAAATTAGATTCACAATATTATACAACCATCACCTTTATCTAATTCCAGAACATTTTTAGCACCAAAAAATAAGCTATACTGATTAAACAGTTGGTCCCCATTTACCTTTCCTCCAGTCCCTGGCAACTACTAATCTACATCCTGTTCTGTATGAATTTACCTATTCTGGGCATTTCATATAAATGGAATCATGACGCCTGGGTGACTCAGTCGGTTAAGCATCTGCTTTCGGCTCAGGTCATGATCCCAGGGTCCTGGGATGGAGCCCCGCATTGGGCTCTCTGCTCAGCAGGAAGGTGGGAAGCCTGCTTCTCCCTCTTCTTCTGCCTGCCGCTCCCCCTGCTTGTGCTCTCTCTCTCTGACAAATAAATAAATAAAATCTTTAAAATCAAATCAAATCAAATCAAATCAAAAACTGTTTCCTAACCCCAAATTATGAGGATTTTCACCTACATTTTCTTCTAAGAGTTTTATAATTATAGCTCTTACATTAATGTCTTTGATACATTGAATTGACTTTTAATATATGGTGTAAGGTAGGTGTCCAAATTTATTTTTTTGAATGTGATATACACTTATCTCAGGACCATTTGCTGAAATGACTTTTTTTTTTTTTCTCAGTGAGTAGCTTTGGCACCTTTGTCAAAAATCAACTGACCGAAGATACACGGATTTATTTTGTGGACCCTCAATTCAACTCCATTGATCTATGTTTCCATCCCTACATCAATACCACACTGTTTTGACTATGGTAACTTTGCTGTTAAGTTTTGAAGTCAGGAAGTGTGAGTTCTCCTATTTTGTTCCAATTTTTCATTTTTAAAAAAGTGTTATTTAGGATACCTTGTAATTTACAGTATGAACTTTAGAATCACCTTGTCCATTTCTGCAAAATGGCTGTTGGAATTTTGATAGATTGCATTGAATCCATAGACCAATTTTGAGGGTATTACCATCTTAACAGTATTAAGCCTTTCATTCATGAACATAGGATGTTTTCCCACTTATTTAGGTCTTCTTTAATTTCTTTCCAAAATATTTTGTAGTTTTCAATGCACATGCCTTGCACTTCTCTGATTAAATTTATTCCTAGGTATTTCTTTAATGCACTATAAATAGAATTTAATCATGATGTATAATCCTTTCAGTGTGCTGCTGGCCTCAGTTTGTTAATATTTTATTAGGGATTTTTGCATCTATATTCATAAGGGATAGTGTCCTACAGTTTTCTTTTATTGTAATGTCTTCAACATCAGGGTAATACTGACCTAATTGATTGAGTTGGTAAGTTTTACCTTCCTTTATTTTGAGGAAAAGTTTGAGAAGATTGGTTTTAAGTTTTTAAATATTTGATAGAATTTACCAGTGAAGCCATCTGGTCCTAAACTTTTTTTGTTGTTGGAGGTTTTCGTATATTGATTAGATCTATTTACTTTTTATAGGTCCATTCAGATTTTTTGTCTTCTTTCTTGGTAAGTCTCACTAAATGTTTGTCAATTTTGTTGATCCTTTCAAAGAACCAACCTTTGGTTTCATCAATTTGTCTCAATTGCTTTTCTATTTCAATTTAATTTACCTCTGCTCTAATCTTTATTATTTACTTCTGTTGGCTTCTTTGGGTTTAGCTTGTCCTTCTTCCATGTCTTTAAGGTGGAAGTTTAAGTTATTGACTCGAGATCTCTCTTCTTTTCTAATATAGACATTTATAGGTATAAGTTTCTCTCTGACCCCTGCTATCATTGTGTCCCATAAGTTTTGGATTCATTTAGCTCTTTAAGTATATTTAAGACAGTTGAATTAATATCTTTGTCTATTAAGTCCAATCTCTGGGCTCCCTCAAGGACCGTTTCTGTTAATGCCTTTATTTCCTGTGAGTTGATCATACTTTCTTGTTTCTTTGTATGCCTCATATTTTTGGTGTTGTTGAAAACTGTACACTTCGAATGTTCTAATGTGGCAACTCTGAGAGTCAGATTTTCCCCTTGCAAGGATTTCTTGTTTCTGTTTGTTATCTTTGTTGTTGTATATTTGTTTAAGGATCATCCCTGTCTAATTTTGTGAAGTCTATGTTCTTTGCTATATGCAGCCACTGAAGTCTGTATTTTATTAGCTTAGTGGTCAACTAGTAATTGGATATAGATTTTTAACACCTGCGTTAAAAAAGCAAAAGGAAAGCGATTCAGTCTTTGCAGATGAGCTTTGTGTATGGGCTGGGGCACACCTTCAATACTCAGGTAGGCAGTTTACGACTGCACTATAGCCTTTCTTTCTGCTTTCACTGAACTCAAAGGTCAGCCAGACACGAAAGTTAAGGCCTTCGCACATCTTTTCTGGGCATGCACATGGCCTTCTAGGTTTTTAGGAATATGTCAGAGTTTTTCACATCCCTTTTTCTCTAAGCTTCTCATCATCCAAAATTCTTCCTAGGCATCTGGCTACTCTCATTGCTCATCTCTACTCACATCCATTGCCCAAGGCAGCAGAAGCTAATACATTTCTCTTGAAAGGTTTTTGACAAATGCCACACCTCAGCACTGGGAGACTTCAGAGCGAGGTGAGATAAAGCAAACCCTTTGAGCCAGTCTGCCAGAGAACCACCATAGGTCACAGCAAACTCTCAGAGTTCTGTGAGAATATAGCTCATTCTGCTAGTCTCTGGCATGGGCACCAGTGCTGGCTGTGGTCTGTTGTTCAAGGTCACTGCCAAGTACTGGGGCAAGGGATGTGACCAGGGTAAGTTAAAATGCCAGAAAGCTGTCTACCAAGATTCAACTTCCTTGTTGAAAGTGTTTCCCTGGTTGCTTCAAGCTTTTGGTTAATTTCCAGAGTTCCAAAAAAGTTGATTCTGATAGTTTTTGCTAGTTTATTCATTGCATTTGCAGAGGGGTGGAATTTTTTAAATTCCCTCCTCTGCCATTTTTGCTGACATCCCTCAATTCGATCATTTTTGACAAGTGTATAAATTAGTGTACCCACCACTCTAAGACAAATGTGATGAAAAGGAGTTAGAGTCAGGTCTCATTCCAACTCATTCCGTAATAATCCTAACATGCTCATAAAATGTGAGTAATGAGAAGTGCATAAATGATAAGTATTAAAGAGAGAAAAAAAGAGCAAACATCATAGTTTGGAAAATAGTGCCCAGGAGAATTATGTAAAGGTCATAGAATATGAATAAATATTAATGCACTTATCATGCAAAATTGGAAAAAACGTGCTGTTACAACTGAAATATTATTCAAAGACAAGCATTGTAATTAAGAGTTTCCTTTTCCCACGGCAGTGGTAGAAAAATGCAGGTTTATTCTTAGCCTTTATCCAGTTCATAATCATTTAAAAAATTCAAATGTAATTCTTGTTCCAATAATGCTTAAAGACTGAATGAATAGCTGGTTAATTTCTTGAAAGCATGGCATTCGATCTGCTCAACATTCGTATTTCTGCCTAGCATGTTCAGGAATGCTGTCGTATCAATTAACTGTTTCAACCCTCAGAAATTCACAGTTAACTGAAAACATTGTCAGTTCATCTCCTCTCAGGGAAATTAGACATTTTTGGATGATCTATCAGTAACTAGCATCTACATTTGGGTTAAAATGTTCTTCTTTTTCCCCTTCAGACCTCCACCGCATTATTCTAATTCATGAGAATAGTTTTTGGGGACTATCTTCCATTTGGAGACCTGGGATCAACATGGACCCAATGTAGTTCCTCTATTCACTAATACTCGCTCCAAACCACTATGATATGTAAATGTTGGCAGACACTTAGAGAGGCAGCTTGGTTCTGATCCACATGGCAGACAGGTGATTGTCTCAGGTTTAGTATCCCAAAGATCCTCCTAAATTAAGACTGGGTTCAGAAATCAGATAGATCCTGGGATGCCTGGGTGGCTCAGCTGGTTAAGCATCTGCCTTTCGGCTCAGGTCATGATCCCAGGGTCCTGGGCTCCCTGCTCAGCGGGAGTCTGCTTCTCCCTCTGCCTGCTGCTCCCTCTGCTTGTGCTCACTGGTGCTCTCTCTCTCTGACGAATATAAATAAAATCTTAAAAAAAAAAAAAAAGAAATCAGATAGATCCTAACTCTAACATGTGTTTTCTCTAGTTTACTTTGCATTTTAAGTCTTGCTTGTAGCAAAAGTAGATATTAAAAGAAATTTATTTGGGTTCTAAGGAAAAACATAAGAGAACAAATCTATAATTTTATATTTTTTCTATACCAAACAACAAAAACTTTTAAGGATGGTGTAGTTAAGTTTGATTTTCCTTAAGGACTGAAAAAGTTAAGAATAAATGGGAGAAATTCAGAAAGATCATTAGCTGATCGGGTTAAAGTTAAAGAATTGCTTTGATTTCCATAGATAAATAAGCAGAATAAACATTAAAATACTGCACGTGAAGCTTTTTCAAATTTTGCAAGTTTGTTAAGTAAAATGCCAAAGCAAATTAGGTCATGGATAAAAGAGCATTAAGAAATGCACATTAATATTTATATCAAAAATATCTTGCCATGTGGAAAGTCAACCATAAGCGCTATAAATATACAAGGAGTAATTGTACGAATTATTTCTTTACCAATAAAAATGATATGATAAACAGTGTGAGGAGATGAATTGTGTCTTTGCCAGTGACAACAGGAGAGTTTCCTCTTCCTAATACTTACTCCAAGTATAAACATTTTAACCTTTTAAGGATATAAAATCTTGCTCTCCACAAAATCCTCCACAAATTTTGCACATTGTCAGACAAATAATGGCTTTTCAGTAAAGGCTAATTGAAATAAACTGGTTGCTATAAGAAATCTCTATGCAGTGAAGATTTTAAATTTAAACCGGGGTGGGGGGGGAGAAGAAGGTTTTAGAGATGAAATAAACTGAATTCAGATTAAAGTCACATAACTATTAGTATTATTATTTATTTTATATTATTTAGTTAATTTTGGTCAGTAAGGACGGGAACAAAGTTGCTGTAAGAAACCTCTATGCAGTGAAGATCTTAAATTTAAACCGGGGGAGGGGGAAGAAGGTTTTAGAGATGCTACTATGTTATACTATTTCTAAGGCAAACATCTGGGATTTTCAAATTGGGACAGCCGCAGACGTAAAACTGGTATTTACCCCTCTATATAATGTTTCTTGCTTCTGTGCCTTTCCTCATAGACTTATTTTGACAGATAAGTGTTTCCCTCAGTTCTTTGCCTGGTTAACTGTTATTTCGTATTCAGGACTCAGTTCAACAGTTCAACTCTCACCTCCTCTAGGAGGTCTTGCTTTATTGTTCAGGCTGAGTTAAGTGGTCCTCTTCGGTACTCTTGAATGAGCTTTTGTCCCTCTTTCCAATAACTTGTAAGAGCTTCAAGAAAACTAATAATTTTTGTTTTTCTTGTGTCTCTTCTAGTCTTTGGGACATAGCAGACATTTTATTACTATTGTTGAATGAATTGAATTATGCTTAAAAAAGAAATTGCGATTCTATTTTGTAAATAGTTATCCCATATTTAAACCTGATGATAATATATTTTAGTAACAAAGAGAATATTGTCTCTTAGACACAATGGTATTATTTATCCATCAATAAGAAAACATGTTGTTGTTTTGAGTTTTGTGTCATTCCACAAACTGTCCTAAACTGCCAATCAGTAAAAAGGTGTTGCGTGGGGCGGAGTAAATTTAGCATTGATCTCTCCTCGGGGAAAATACTCAAAAGTTTCAAAGAAAACATGAGGCAGAAATGCAAGTATGATCTCCAATAAAACTAGGATACACCTAATATTTGGTCCATAAAATCAGAATAAGGACTCCCAAAGCAGTGAAAATCACATAAAGGTTGAAGAGCACCCAGAAGGAAGATACCTACTGCAGAAGATCACGGAAAAGCGGGCACAGCATACTTCCCCAGGATGATGCTCAAAACCAAAAACCTCCTTGTGGGGGCGCCTGGGTGGCACAGTCGTTAAGCGTCTGCCTTCGGCTCAGGGCGTGATCTCGGCGTTCTGGGATCGAGCCCTGCATCAGGCTCCTCTGCTAGAAGGCTGCTTCTTCCTCTCCCGCTCCCCCTGCTTGTGATCCCCCTCTCACTGGCTGTCTCTCTCTCTGTCAAATAAATAAATAAAATCTTTAAAAAAAAAAAACAAAACAACAAACCTCCTTGTGACAAGAGAAATAGCCTGCAGGAGCTGATAAGCATATCTAAATTTGGTTGGGTCTTGAGGAGAAGTTCAACATTGCCAGACAGGTCCTATTCGCAAAAAACTGTCAGCCAAGGAGTCTGGGCTGCAGAACTTCCACACTGTGACCAGCCTAATCGTGCCAAATTTGGGGCTACCATCATGTAAAGACTGAAAGAAAAATTATGTACATCATCATTCTGTGTCATGAGAAGAATCTCTGTGAGGTTGAAATATGACCCCCCTTCTCTGACACAAATCTCAAAAAATAGTTCATCAGGAAGAAATTCTATCCCTCCATAATTAGCCATATTGTAAAAAAAAATTATAGAATTTATAGAAAGATACACACAATAGAATATGTAGGAAGAGATAAATAGAATTTATAGAAAGCAATATTGTAAAAAAAATTATAGAATTTATAGAAAGCAAGAGAGGCAAGAAAGAAAAAACATGTGACACATATTTAACAGAAAAAAATCTTGCCATAAAACATAAGAAAATTGTGATCGAATATTTTCCTAGAAATAAAAAACTTACTCATTAGTACAGATCAGGAAAGAAGTAAAAAAAAAATTAATACCGAAATCAATAGTCTTCATACTCCAAAGAGGCCGCTTTGAAGATGTGATGGAAGTCCATAATTTCAGTGGTAACAACATGTATGAAATATTTAGGAAAAAATGTAAAAAGAAATATTTGTGATCTGTAAAATAATAATAATAATAATCCATAAAATGTTACTATAAGACCCAAAAGGCAACCTAAAAAATGGAAAGTCCTATTTGTTTGAAATATACTCTCATACTCATTGACATATAGATGTCAATTCTGCCTAAGTTTACATATAAAGTTAATGTGATTCCCTCCCCCAAAATTTAATGAGACGATCTAATTCTTAAAGTCATACAGGAAACATAAACTAGCGCTAGGAAACGAAATACTCTGAAGAGTCATGAGAAGTGACTTGCCTGACCAGATATCAAAATGCAATATCAAGTGACAACAATTAAAATAGTTTTGTACTGGCACATGAATATACCAGCCAACAAAACAGAATAAAAATACACCAAACTACACAAATATATAAAAAATGGAGACTATCAATTTTTCAGTATAGGAAGGCAATATTATTTTTAAAATATCTGTAAGGTAATAAACAGAACAGGACAGTTGTTTGAGAAAACAACCAAAAATGCTTGATCTTAAAACTTTACTTTTTATTCCAAATGAATTCCGGATAAGTCAATGATATAAATGCAAAAATAAACATGTGATTATAATTATTAGAAAAAAAGGACTTCTTTTACTCCAGGAGAGCTATGTCTTTTCTAAGAAAATAAATCTTCGAAGTCATTAAAAAGAAACAATTGATTAAATCAACTGCATAAAAATAATTCCTTCATGATTCAAAATAATGTCAGAAGACAAATGCTAATCTGAGAAAGAGTAATTACAATTTATAGACTTTCAAAGAGCCAGATTTTAACGTGAAAAAGTTTCCTACAAATCCATAAGTAGAAGTCTGGCAATACAATAGAAAAATGTGCAAAAAGATACGAAAAAACACTTCATGGGAAAGGAAAATAAAAATTCATACTGAAACTACAATGAAACACAGTTTTTTTAAGATTTTTTTTTTTTTTTTTTTTTGGCAGAGATAGAGACAGCCAGCGAGAGAGGGAACACAAGCAGGGGAGTGGGAGAGGAAGAAGCAGGCTCATAGCGGAGGAGCCTGATGTGGGGCTCGATCCCAGAATGCCGGGACCACGCCCTGAGCCGAAGGCAGACGCTTAACCGCTGTGCCACCCAGGCGCCCCATGAAACACAGTTTTTGCCTCTTAGATCGGCAAATACTCAAACATATGTTGGCAAATTCTGATGATGTACTGTGTTGGTGAGGGTACAGAGGAAGCAGACATTCTCACAGGCTGCTGGTGGGAATGTAAATTAAGGCAACCCTTTATAATAGGCAATTTGATGGTAACAATTAAAATGACAGATATTTTACGGGGCACCTGGGCGGCACAGTTAGGCATCCAACCCTTGGTTTCGGCCCAGGTCATGATCTTGAGTCCACCTCTAGGACTTGACACTCAGAGCAGAGTTTGCTTGAATTCTCTCTCTGCCCCTCCCCCCTCTCAAAAATAAATAAATCTTAAAAAAAATTTTTTTTTAAATGACAGATATTTTTAAATTCAGGTATTCCATTTCTAAAAACTTACCCAATTGAAAACTCACAGATTTGCAACCTGACATGTAAGATAGTCTTCATGGCAAACGACTTGGAATCACTTAACTGTACAACTTACAGAAGATGGGTCAAATAAATTTAATACATCTACATATTAGAAAAACGTTCAGCCATTTAGAAGGAATGAAGCAGTATTTATAAACTGATCTTTAAAAAGCTGCAAAATTAAGTGGGGAAAAAACCCTCAATATTAAATGATATATTTAGTAAATTGAAATTTGCTTTTAAACAAGGAAAAACGTATACATGCTGCATTTACTCATATTTACGCAGAGTATTTCTGAAAGAACACTCAAGGATATGACAGCAGTGGTCACTTCTGGAGAAACACGAAGGCTGGAAGGTCGAGTTATGGAAGAACTTCCTTTCACATGGTATTTTGTACATTTTGAGTTTTAGACCATGGGTTTCTTTGTTTGTTTGTGTGTTTGTTTGTTTAAAGAAGGTGAAGAATAGCAGTAGGAGTAGCGCAGCGTAATAGCAATAATATGAAGTGGAAATTAGGAGCCAGACCACCTAGAGCCAATCCAATTGCCACTTCCTGGTTGGGTGACTTTGGACAAAGTACTTAAACTCTATGTGACCTATTTTTCCTCATCTTTAAAATGTGTATAATAATCCCATGTACCCCTATAAATCTGTTATGAGAACTAACCTAATTAATACACATATGACAATTAGAGTACTTGACATAGAAAAGTGCTTTTTTGGGGCGCCTGGGCGGCTCAGTCAGTTAAACGTCTGCCTTTGGCTCAGGTCATGGTCCCGGGGTCCTGGGGTGGAGTCCTGAGTTGGGATCCCTGCTCAGTGGGGAGTCTGCTTCTTCCTCCACCTCTCCCCCCTGGCTTGTGTTCTCTCTCTTGCTCACTCTCTTTCTCTCAAATAAACAAGTAAATTAAGAAAAAAAGAAAAGAAAAGTGCTTTATTATTGTTTTCTCATTAAAATAATAAGAGTAAAACACACAGAGACATGGGTATGTCAGGTATCTGTAATAAAGCAGAGCCAACAGGACTCAGAATATTGGGACATTCTAGAAAAAGAGATCACAGCCAAGTTGTATTCAAGACCAGAATTTAGTGTCTGGGGCAGCCACTGAACTTTTGAGGAAGAGAATTCAGGTATTTATTGGCTTAGTTTTCTCCAACTTGGTCTTATAGTTGCTGTTCCAAAGGGAGCCAGACACACACACGCACACACACACACACACACACAACCCATCCCCACCAATATTACAAGGTGTGAATATAATGCGGGGTTTAGGGAGAAAAATATACTGGCTGAGAAACAGAAAAAAACAAAAGTTCATGTAGCTCTGATTATCTCAGAATGCAAAAGCCAGACAGAGAGAGAGAGAGCGGGACAGAACCTACTATGGCCGGGTTCCAGAAGAGGGACCCAGCTTCCAGAGGGGCAGCGAGCACAGTGGAAACATCCTGATCTAAGAAATAGCCTTAGAGGGGCGCCTGGGTAGCGCAGTCGTTAAGCGTCTGCCTTCGGCTCAGGGCGTGATCCCAGCGTTCTGGAATCGAGCCCCACATCAGGCTCCTCCACTGGGAGCCTGCTTCTTCCTCTCCCACTCCCCCTGCTTGTGTTCCCTCTCTCGCTGGCTGTCTCTGTCAAATAAATAAATAAAATCTTTTAAAAAAAAGAAAAAGAAACAGCCTTAGAAATGGAACCTTTGGGAGATCAGCCTCTAGGGTCAGCAGTTCTTCACTGACCTAAATCACGTCCCCTGAGCCAGCTTTTGGCTGAGCTGCTGAGAAAGGAGGAAATGGGCCTCAAGGGTTATAAGTTCATATTCTTTATGTGTCCTCCCTGAAGAAAATACTGAGTTAGATGCTAGTGAGGGTAGGAAGTTCTCTAAGTACAATCTGCTGTCACTTCCTTAATGTTTTTTTTTTAATGTGTTTTTATTATATTATGTTAGTCACCATACAGTACATCCCTGGTTTCTGATGTAAAGTTCGATGATTCATTAGTTGTGTATAACACCCAGTGCACCATGCAATACGTGCCCTCCTTACTACCCATCACCAGTCTATCCCATTCCCCCACCCCCCTCCCCTCTGAAGCCCTCAGTTTATTTCTCAGAGTCCACAGTCTCTCATGCTTCTTAATGTATTTGTCTAATTGGCAAGTGGCCATGGTGAGATCACATTGAGAAATTTAGTCAGTTGAGGATTCATCTTGGTATTTCTAGAATCTGGATTCTTTACCTACAAAGGTATATGTACGGCTCTTCCCATCCCTTGTAATGTTACATTCAATAGGAGCCATTGCTTTGTGTAATTATACAATTCAAGTTGAAGGCAGGTCTTCATCCTTAGGCAAGAATTAAAGAACAAACAACAAAAACTTCTTAATCCCTCATGTGTATTCAAGACCTGTTGGAGAGCTACTACAGACAAGACACTGGACAAAAGTCTTTTCTTACCATACGCTCCCTTACTGAAACAAGAGTGCAGAGGGTAGGACATAAATTCAACTCAGTGGTCTTGCTTTGGATTGAGGGTTAGGCTGCTCCCAAAATTCTTCCCTCTGGTTTTCCCTGCTATTCATCAGAAGGACGGACTCCTAACATTTCATTACTTTAAATTCCACCACTTCTAATCCCTGACACATTTTCACACTGAAATACAATGGTTGTTTGTTTGTTTGTTTGTTGGCACCTGGACCTGTCTCTTAACAGTTTTTGTTCTGTTTCTTCAAAATAGAAAAAAAATATACATTTGCTTAGGTCTCATTTCTATGCTAGCGTCTCTGGTTTCTTTGTTCTAAATTAAAGTTGTCCATCACCTATTGCCTCAAATAATCTCCTTTTATTAACGTAGGCAGAGGCAAATAGACATCTGTGACTGAGGGGGAAAGAGAATTGCTCATAAGAATGAAAAGAGCCATTCAGATGTTCTTAGCATAGAGTAGTAAGAAAATAAGATTTCATCTTTAACCTTCCAGCCAACTCTACGCTCTGCGTCACTCACCTCCCCTAAAATACAATCTAGTTTGACTATTCAGTAAATCTGATGTAGCAAATTAAAACTCTCAGTTTTTAATCAATGTTTTGTTTTTGTTTTTGGTGTTTTGGGTTTGTTTATGTGAGAGAGAGAGAGAAAGAGAGAGATTTTGGCGATCGGTAAAGAGTTCTATAGGATTAATGTAGAAATTGCTGTTTGAAGCTTTCTTAATCTGGAAAAAAGTGGTTATGAATAAGGATGTACAAGTCACTATCAATTTTCTTCAAGCTGGTCTATGCCTGTTTATCCTTTTGTCGTATGTGATGACACGCATTGCAGTCTATGTGAAAATGTCTCATCCGCCAGTAGGAAAAGCTTAATAATTTATTTGCAGTCCATCTTCCTCTAGACAAATGCATGCCATGTATTTGCTGAGTTGTGTAACCAGCTCTCAGAGCTGGCACATGGTCGGCTGCAAATTGTTCTTCCTGACATCTTTCCATTTTTCATGGTATTGATATTTAGCCCCTGAATGCCTGTTCTGCATTTTCAAAACAAAACAGAAGTGAGGAATCAATTGTGTGTTGTTGGGAGGAAATGTCATGACCTTGATTATAACTGTCATTTTTGAAGGGGAAATTATAGATGTGAAATTCTTCAGGGTCACATCCAGCACATAGTACATCTAATTCAGGAGGGCATTCTCTGTTCTGTGGGTAAGTTCTTAGAGTTCTCAGCCCAAATTGAGAGGGAACTCTGAAGTCATTCTTTGTGCTGTGGTCAAAACTCTGCTCCTATGCTAAGATCGTATACTGGGGGATCCCGTATCAGATACGGGCAAGATACATTTGTAAAAAGATCTCAATTAAACTGACCTTGAAAAAAGTTAAGAAAATTATTGAACTTGCTTTAGTTTTCTTCCTTCCTTCCTTTCTTTTTTCCCTTTCTTTTCTTTCTTTTTTCCTCTTTCTTTCTTTCTTTCTTTCTTTCTTTCTTTTTCTCTCTTTTTTCTCTCTTTCTCTTTCCTTCCTTCCTTCTTTCCTTCCTTCCTTCTTCCTTCTTCTTTATTTATTTTTTATTTTTTGCTAACTCTACTTCCATTTTCAAACATTTGGAACTTATTAATGTGATGATCTTTTGCTTTAGAATAGAATGCACAATAATCAAATGAAAACCTACCCATTGGACATCAGTTCAGCAACTCTCCAAATAACCTTATATAAGGCCTCTTTAGTCTGAGGATATATATACTCTAAGAATAATATTATAGAGAGGCCCTGATGTGCTTCTATCTCCTCCTATAGTCATCTTCACCTTCCTTTTGTCTTCTTGAATCAATAAGCTCCAAAAGGTTAAGAGCATACAATGCTTGTCTGTGAAAAATCCAACAGCGCCTCCGGAAAGTAAAACCAGAAGAAAGCCAAAAAAACTGCCAAAGCATATAAAATTTCTCCATAGAATGTTCTGATTAGTACCACCCCGGTTTTATTCAGACATATGACTAGTGCTTATTTTCATGGCTCAAAAAATTATTTGGCAGAATACAATTGCATTCTCTCTCCCACCTATTTTCTGCAGAAATTTCACACAGTGACTAAATGTAATAGGCCACACTGAGAAGCATGATTTCTGAAACTCCTCTGTGGTGTCTGTGAAGGAAGCTAAGAGACTAAGGGGCCAGTGTTTTTGTGAGCTGAAACTTAGTTCTTGTACTTTTATAGTCACTTTTAGAAAATCCGAAAAGATATGTATTTTTTTTGTACACAGAATCACATGTCGATTACCTTGGGATGACATCTTAATGTTCTTTAGAGATCGAAATCCTTTCCGTGGGGGTCTTGTGGTTAGTTGTGCAACCCACGCAGAGATTTTCCATCATAAGTGACTTTTCTTCTAATAGCTGATGCCATGTATTTATACGCTACACAATATTTAGTTGTTCTTGGTCATTATATTAAAAGGAAATAAATTAGCCCTAGCATTCAGAGAGACACATGGCCCATCATGGCAATGCACTACCTGTCTGAACAGTTATAATCCCGCCCGAAGATAGAGGGTTTTCTTCCTGTCTTTACCACTTGGGTTTTGATGGGGGCCCTGCAAAGCATGTTCAAAGAGCATGGAGCCAGCTTATATCTATTCATGAGGGAAATTATTCTAATCCAATTGAGTTCCTTACAATTGGTGTTGTGAGAGCACAGGCAGAATGCACATTGTAAAAGCACATGTTGGTCTAGTGCTGCTGTCAGCAAAGACCTTAATGAGCTTTAAGAGTAATATGGATGGTACAGAAAATGCTATCAATCAGATGTGGAAACTGCAAAGTACAGAAGACAGAGAATGAAAAGGTGGGAGAGAAAAAGAATGGGGACAAATTCAAAATACTAAGATAATATAAGTAAACTGTTTCAGTAAGAGAGTGAAAAATTATACTTGCATAAGCCATAAAAAAAAAATTCTACAGGAAAGTGTCAAGACTGCGGAGGGTCAGAAATGGTATCCTTTCTGTACCTAACAAGTTAGCCTGCCATTTTCACAAAATCTGGGACTTTATTAATGCATTAATCTTTTCCTGATTTAGTGGATATTTTAGCTAATCACTTGGCTTCTTTTAGTCTCACTGTACAACGTCTTGTTCCCTGGAGTATGGAAATACATGGTAGACTTCTCATTTCAAAGAAATTGTCTCACTAAGCATGTAATATACATCTATATATAAGCATGTTCACTAATATATCACTTGGGTTATTACAAAAAATACATTTTCTCCTGGACAATATGTTAATTTCATAATCACGGTAGAAAGATGTTTTTAAAGTACCCAATGACACATCTATGTTTATTTGTCTCATAAGAAAGACAAATGTCATTCTTTTTTTTGAATTTTATATTTGAATAATTGTACAATTGAATCAATTCTATGTTTAAGGAAATTGACTCACTGAATGGTGGTGACATCTTGAGGTACCCCATAGGGAGTAAACAAAGGGAGTAAGATAGATGAAACACTGTTTCTCACATCTTTATTTCGTAGCACACTCCATTAGCAGCAAGAGGATTATGAACTGGTTTGACAATTAGACCCAGTAGTTGCATCGATAGAAAGTGTTTAATAACTACTCCATGGTGAGCAATGCTCTTTGAAACCAGATACTGGCAGTGGGAGTTAGAGGTTAGTTTTCTACCTCACGTAAATAAATGTGGTACGTCAGTTGGACAGAAAAAAAAAATTACAAAAAATAATTTCTCAGCATGAGCTCTGAAAGTAACACCATCATGATCATTGCTCCTGAAAAACTATTTAGTTTCTTTCAAAACAAACCTCATTGCAAAACTAAATATAATTGATACATTTCTTGACTAATAAAAAACCTTGATACCTTAGGGCCATTAGGTCTGAAATTTCCTTCATCATTAACACTGATTCGTTTTGCTTTTACATTTAGTGCTGAGAAAATGTGGGGTTAATTATTAGATTATTCTCATTTACATCAAAGATGTTTCATTGCTCCTAGGGCTTTAGAATTTAAGATATTCATTTGAGAGGAAGAGGTAATATGAATTAAAATTAATAAAATGATGTTTTCAAACAACTTCTTTATATAGTTCACTAGCTTAAAAATGTATTCTTTGAGTTGAATTGATATACTGAAAATGAGAAAGAGGAAATGGATATAAAATAGAACTATCAAATATTATGGGAAATGCTATAGGTTGAAGAAAAATCCTCCCTTCAAAGATTGTCCAATGGTTTTCAATACCAAAAATACAATTAGGGTTATTAAAATGTGTAATCTGAAAAAGTGAAATATTTGCAGGTTTAGGGTTTTAAAGATTGAAATGTTTAAAACTCTTTGTCATTATTCTCACATAAAACTCTAAATATTGATAGTCCTCACTCTTTTACAACCAATCCAGCAAATTGTTATACATATCCGTGGGTCGAAAAAATATAGCTCGTGTGCTTTCTTAGCATATGATAAAATGAATCTGACTGTTGTTGTCATTCTAAAAAGATTTTGAAAATCTATCATATGAAAACACCACAAGAGCTGAGACTGTGTTTATTTTCTTCCTTTTTGTTTTCTCAGTGGTTGACATGTAATAGAAACAAATTTTGTTGAGGAAGTACTGGAGTGGCCATTTTGTGGCAAAGGAATTCTCCTGAAGTGCAGGTACATTTTATTTATTTATTTAAAATATTTTTTTAAAAGATTTTATTTATTATTTATTTGAGAGAGAGAGAGAGTGAGCACAAGCCAGGGGGAAAAGCAGAGGGAGAAGCAGACTCCCTGCTGAGCAGGGAGCCCAACTCAGGGCTCCATCCCAGGACGCTGGGATCATGACCTGAGCTGAAGTCAGACAAGCTTAGCCAACGGAGCCACCCAGGCACCCCATGCAGCTACTTTTAAAGGCATCTTTTTTCACCTCAACCTTAAATCTAGTTATCCAAATAATCCAAACTGTTCCATATTTCTTTTCTCCTGGTTGTTTCTCAAAATGTAACCACTATGGTTTGAACAGTCTTATTCTTTGTAGTGTATTTCAGTGTGAACACTGTGAATGAATTATCACTAATAAGTTGTCTCCTTTGGGAGATTGCAGATCATCTCATCTATACTTTTTAAAAATGCTAGTGTTGTCATTCTCTTCTGATAAATTAATTTGTTTATGTTAGATAAAAAAGAATCTGATATACTGCATTGAAACTTAACTTGAAATAATAATTTAAGATATAGAGACTGTAAGGTAACAGTTAAATTTGGCAATGAGTTATTATAATTACAAAAAGTGAAACTTATTTAAGGATGAGACAAAATTAATTTGACCGAAATCATCTACCATAGGTTTACAAATTCCTGTGCAACCAGGGTGTCCGTATATTTGAATCTGATAGCCACTGAGATAAGCCAAAGGGCTATAGCAATCCTATATATTGTATTAGACAGAATAGTGAATTAAGTGCTTTAAACACTATCTGCCTTGTGTGTTCTTGCATTTCCGTATTAATAAGTCTATGAAATCCCCTAGGACACATCTTTTTCCCTTTCTAGGCAACTTGATGTCAAGCATAAATCATGTGTATGAATAACATGGGCCATGTGTTCCAACCTCCCTGAGTTACCTTCATAAAATTGAGAAAGGGCATGAAAAAATAGATTTCCTTCATTATTTGAATTACTTGGCAAAACAGAAGATACCTATGCATATTGTTGTTGTTTATTTCCTTTATTCATTAAAATTTCTAAGATTAGTTATGTTTAAATATTTCTTAATATTTATATTAAGAGATGGAGTTGTTTCTAGCCATAAAAATCTTAAATTAAAATACAACAATCAGGTAATCTTGTGCATATGGAAGTTACCCATTAACTAAAATATTTATTCTCAAAGAAATAACAGTATACTGTTTTCCAATGTCATTAAATCCTGCTTGAAAGGACATATTTATAAAGATTAGTTATCCATCCAGATTCATGAGGGCCATAGCATCCCAAATAGGTTGAACCCCAATAGGGTTACACCAAAACACATTATAATTAAATTGTCAACAAAGACAAAGGAAGAATTTTAAGAACAGCAGGAGAAAAGAGAGAAATTACATAAGAGGGATTCCCCCCTCCTCAACCAGCACACACCTGTAAGACTATCAGCAGATTTTTCAACAGAAACTTTTCAGGCTAGGATAAAATGGCATTACATATTCAAAATTGAAAGACTATAACTGTCAAACAAGAATTCTATACCCAGCAAAGTTGTTCATCAGAGCCAAAGGAGAGATAAAACGGTCCCAAACAAACAAAAGCTGAGGGAGTTCATTACCACCTTTAAAGGAGTGCTAAAAGGGAGTTCTTTCAGTGGAAGTGAATACTAATTAAAACTACAAAAACACAAAAAGGTGAAGTGGTACATATTTCATTTACAACTCACTTAAAAATGTAAAAAAAAAAAAAAAAAGAACCTAGTAAAAATACCATAGTTACAATAATCTATGATTAGTTTCACAATATAAAAAACATGTGAGTTGAAATAGCAGTAGCCTAACATATAAGGTGGGGAAGTAAAAGCATGACGTTTATAAATTCTATTGAAGTTATCAGTTTAAAATAGAGTGTTATAAGTTTAAGATATTTTATATAAGCCTCATAGTAACCACCAGAGAAAATCCTGTAGTAATCACAAAAGATAATGCAATAAAAAAGTCAAAACATACTAATACTAAAAGACATCAAAACCAAAAAAGACAGTAGCATAAGAAACAAGAACAGATCTACAAAGCAACCAGATATAGTTTACAAAATGCAATATTTAAGTTCTTACCTTAATGACTACTTTAAACATAAATGAATTAGGCTCTTACCTCCTCCTCATCTGACAGCCACACTTCTTATGCATTGCCAACCAGGTCCCTGAGACACAATGGTGAAGGTCAGGGTAAATGTATTTGGCCATATTGGGTACCTGGTTGCCAGGGCTCTTTCAACTCTGGCAAAGGGGATATTGTTGCCATCAATGATCCTTCATTGGCCTTGACTATGTGGTCTACATAGTCCAGTATGATTTCACCCATGGTAAATTCAATGGTATAGTCAAGGGTGAAAATGGGAAACTTGTCATCAAAGAAAGCAAGATCCCACCAACATCAAATGGGGCAATGCTGGTGCTGAATATGTTGTGGAGTCCCCTGGTGTCTTCATTACCATGGAGAAAGTTGAGACCCACTTGAAAGACAGAGCTGAAGTGGGTCATCATCTCTGCCCCTTTCTGCTGATGCTTCTGTGTTTGCAACGTGCATAAGTCATGAGAAGTATGACAACTCTCTCAAGGTTGGATATTCACATGTAAAATAATGAAACTGGACCGATATCTTACACCACTCAGAAAAAATAACTCAAAATTGATTAAAAATTCAAATGTAAACCCTGAAACCATGAAATACCTTAAAGAAAGCATAGGAACAAAGCTCCTTGACATGGGTATTGGTAATAATTTTTTGTATATGATTCCTGAAGCATAAGCAACACAATAAAAAATAAACAAGTGGGACTACATCAAACTAAAAAGCTTCTGCACAGCAAAGGAAATCATCAACAAAGTGAAAAGACAACCTATGGAATGGAAAAAAAATTTGCAACCATACATCTGACATGGGGTTAATATCCAAAATATATAAAGAACTTACACAACTCAATAGCAAAAACAAACAACAACTCAATTAAAAAATGGGAAAGGGATCTGAATACACACTTCTCCAAAGAAAATACATGAAAGGCCAACAGGTCCCCAAATGATGAGAAACATCACTAGTCATTAGGGAGATACAAACTAAAACCTCCGTGAGATATCTCCTCATACCTTCTAGAATGTTCATCATCAAAAAGATAAAAGATAACAAATGCTGGCATAGATGCTGAGAAAAAGGAACCCTTGTGCACTGCTGGTGGGAATGTAAATCGGTGCAAAGAGGTTGTGGTATATTTATACAACAGAGTAATTCAACCATAAAAAATGAAGAAATCTTACCATTTTCAACAACGGGGATGGAACATGAAGGTATTTCGCTAAGTGAAATCAATCAGACAGAGAAAGACCAGCACAGTATGACCCCATTTATATGTGGAGTCTTAAGAACAAAACCCAAACTCATGGAAGAAGAGACCAGACTTGTGGTTATCAGAGGTGGAATGTGGGGGTGGGGGAGGGGGGACAGGAGGAAGGTGGTCAAAAGGTGCAAACTTCCAGTTAGAAGATAAATAAGCACTAGGGCTAATGTGCCACATGACGACTCCAGCTAACACTACTGTAGGATATATAGAAAAATTGTTAAGAGAGTAAATCCTAGGAGTTCTCAATTCGAGGAAACTTTTTTCCTTTTTTTTAATCGTAGCTATATGAGAAGATGGATGTTAGCTGAACCTTTTGTAATCATTTCACGATATATGTAAATCAACCCATCAGACTGTATTCCTTAACCTTATACAGTCATGTATGTCAGTCATTCCTCAAACTAGAAAAAAAGACTGATTATACAGAACTGCAAATATTTATTTTAAAATACTAGAAGAAAAAGGAAACTGAAATTTCCTTCATTATGATCACAATTATGTAAAAGTAGAGAAAAGTGACTGAAAGGAAGGATATCAAAATACAAACCATGATTATTTAGATTAGCAAAATAGAACTATTTTTCTTTCATACTACTATTTCTTACCAAATTTTTCTACAATTGGCAGTATTATTTGATAGAGATATATACGCAAAATTTTTTATTTAAATAATCTAGGTTTAGTTCTTTGGTTGCCTTTTTTTTCACTTTAAAATTTCTTCTCAATGTAACATTTTTTCCTCTGTTTCGGATCCTTTTGCTTCTGTGAGTGATGGCTTTTCCTTCCTTCCTTTCTCCCTCCCTCCCACCCTCCCCCCCCCCCACTCCCTCCCTTCTTTCCTTCCTTTCCTTCCTTTCCTTCATTGCTTCTCAGAGTTTTTTCTTTTTTTTTTTTTTATTTTTTTTAAGATTTTATTTATTTATTTGACAGAGAGACACAGCCAGCGAGAGAGGGAACACAAGCAGGGGGAGTGGGAGAGGAAGAAGCAGGCTCCTAGCGGAGGAACCTGATGTGGGGCTCGATCCCACAACGCCGGGATCACGCCCTGAGCCGAAGGCAGACGCTTAACCGCTGTGCCACCCAGGCGCCCCTCTCAGAGTTTTTTCTGGACCTTCACTTGCTTCTCTACCGCTGGTAGCTTTCGCCAGGGTCTGATTCTTTGTTTCATCTTTGCACTTGATGGCTTAGCCAGTTTGCACCCATAATCAACTTGCTATCTCTTTTTCCTGACCCTTCAGACTCCCCTCTAAAGATAGAATGTTAAATTAATACCAAACCAATAGCTTGTTAATGATGTGATTTATCATCTTCTAATCTGCTCTCTCAAAGACCTCTTGCCACAACAGAAATTCTGTTGACTCTGTAGCCCCTGTGGGATCGCCTTCCTTGCACATATCCCGGAGGGTACTGGCCAGCTTGTTTTGTCTCTAGAGAGTTTTAAAGTTATTATACATTATTTTCCTTTTCCTCCTTTCTCCTACTTTCTATTTTGCTTCCTCTTTCTCCTTCACTCTCTTACATACTGCCGTCAGCCCCATCATCTTACCCTTCTTGGGGTGATGAGTTGTCCAAAAGTTTGAAAAATGTGATAAGCAGCTGAGCACGATGCTTAGGGAACCCTTTGACTGAAAAGCCAAGTCATGAACGCTGTGTTTGGAATGCAGTCTTTAAAGCAGATACGCCTGGTCCTAATTCGCAGCTATGGGACTTTGGTAGACAACCAAACTTCTCTCCACCTTCATCATTGCTTATTTTCAAAGTGGGACAACCGTGTTCTCGTGAGCTGCCGTGGGCGTCAAGTGAATGGTAAGTGTTCTGTAAGCTCTACTCCCTAGCCTTGCCTTCTGCCACGGGATTCATAGCTACCGCTTCTTTCTTCAACACACTGCCCACTCTCTTTGCTGCCAAACCCTGTGTTCTAGCTGCTGTACTGAGAGTATGTAAGTGCCTGAAAACGCCATGTGCTCTCTGGTGTTGTGCTTGTCTGGAATACCATCAACCCTCTTTCAACCCGGCAAAGTTTTCCGCATCCTTCCCATTTCAACGGAAGCGTTGGCATCTCTAAACTCCTTCCTCTACTTCTCTCCCAATCTCACTCTACCACAGCCGGGTTAGAGGCTCCCTCTAGGCCTCCCTCCTGCCCTCTGTATCTTCTCTATAATTCTTCTCCCATGATTCTTTACCTGTTTCATCAGTTCGCTGAGCTCTGAGTTCTTTGAAGGCAGAGTCTTTGTCTCTTATCTCGATACCCCAGTGTCTAATGAAGTATCCGATGTGCCGTAAACATTCTATAAACACTGGATGAGTTAAAAAAGGAATGGATGTCAGTAAAATTATTTGCAGCAAAAGATTATTTAATCTTATCTTGGAATTGCATTAAATTGAAATACAGGAAGATAAATAAATAAATATATACATAGAGCCTCCTCTGCACAGGTGTTGCACATTTGCAATCAAGCGGCTGATTCTGTGGTCAACGTAAAGAACGTCATACTCTGTATCGGTCTTTCCTGTCCTGAAAAACTATCCCACTGGTGCCCTGGAAGGAAAGACCATGGATTTCAGAGATGCCATTGAGTTTGGTGACACAGGAGGCAAAAAAAAAAAAAAAAAAAAAAAAAAAAAGATAAATGTTAAATAATTAATATGAAATGTATGTAATTCTGAAATAGAGCAATTTGACTAGAAAAGAGTAAACCTGCAGAAAGGAAGCCTAAATAATTATTGCTCACTTGCAGACAGTTCCTTGAATTGGATTCATATTGAGCTAAGGCTATCTGAATTAGAGGCAGCTGTATAATCCAAGTGTCGTGCAGCATACAGAATCAGATTGAGTGCTTGAGTGTCTGCACCCTAGGAAATTGATTTGACGACTATGTCAATTACTTCTGGCACCAAGCTTTCTGTGGGTTGCATTACAACTGCTCTTTTGGTCAGCTGTGACTGCTTCCCCATCCACGCCTATTGTTTTAGATTTATTTACTGCACCGGCAATCATAAATCATGGACTTTTTTCTATACCATCTGGAAACTCTGGTGTCATTGTTTGGGTCACTTTTGATTACTCGCTCTTATTCTCAGCTACCGTTAAAGCTGATGTATCTTGAATTATGAAAGACTTCCGCCACAAGCTGACCTATTTGTGAGCAACCTTTCAGCATCTACATATGTTTATTTTATCCAACACATAGCCGGGTAGAAGAAAAAGTGTATTCTCTAACCCTCTAGGGAATTATTCCTTTGCCTGTGATACTGAATTTTTAAAGCTCACAATTTGCCTATTTGCTTGTTAACCCACTGTGAATTTCCATCGTTCTCACAAGGTTAGATTTAGCAGACTGACCATGACTTCCCCTTGGTGCTGAGAGTGTGATTTCCCCAATATTGTCTTCCAATCTCAGTTTCAACAGAACATTCCATTTTGAGCCTCAAATTAGAGTGAAGGTTGTTGGTTTTGTGTTGTTTTGTTGCAAATAGTTCTTGAACAGTGAGACAAACACACTTCTTTTAGTCTCTACCCTGGTATATCCCACTATTCTAAAAACTGAGCTCCACTGTCATCACACTTTCCTGACAAGCTCACCGGAAAACATCTTAGCAGTGTTCTTTTTCCAACCAAATGATGCTGATGCCTACCTGTACTGATAGTGTCAGCAGATTACTTTCATTTTACGCAGATGGCTCACTGGCAACCCAGATCACATCTGAAACTGTGCTATCAAGCAATTTTTATCCAGAGAAGCAATTTAAATATTGGAATTTTGTTGAATTTCCCAGGCCACAGCTGCTTGCATCTGACATCTGCTTCAATTTTTTGAGCAGCCAGTTTTTTTTTTTTTTTAATTTCCTGGCAATCTCAAGGTTGAGTTTTGTAGGGCTGTGTTCCTATCTACTTAGTCCTCATCAAGTATCCCTCTCTAAGTAGTGCAATAATCCACATCACACCATGTGCTATAAAATCCCCTTTTCTAACTCATTTCTAACATCAAACGCCGCTTTAAGTGTGACTAGGAGAATAACCATTTTCCTACAACTTTTCTCCATACAAGAAACTGCACGAACTATCATTTGCTGGGGTCACTATCAAATTAAAAGGGAGACAAATGAAGAAGTATTGTTAAAATTTTCTTAAATGAATAAATCGTCATCCATGAGTCTTCAGTAGATATAGGAATACTTCATGACGTTCTCATTATTCAAGTATCCTAGTGAGGCTCTAGATATAAGAGTGGTTTGTTTTCTTCCAAGACAAAGCCCCACTGAATGTGGTCTAATTAACTTTACATCGTGACATACCCGAACTGCCATTTCACATTCTTGACAATAGTGCCTACCTGCATAATGTCATGTCACATCATATCTGATCACTTTCTGCGATGTTAGATATG
Organism: Ursus maritimus; assembly: GCF_017311325.1. NCBI lineage: Eukaryota > Metazoa > Chordata > Mammalia > Carnivora > Ursidae > Ursus > Ursus maritimus. The sequence goes on from NW_024427107.1 coordinate 15,165,523, forward strand.
CGGTGCTCCAATAAGACTTGATATGATCAAGGCAACATGGTCGATAGTTGAACAATTTGTATCCTGTTTGTTGCCTTACCACCACCCTTTCAAAATGCAGAACGACACAACCAATGTGTCAAGCGGTAGATTTGAGGTTTGAAGTGGTGGGATGTTTCAGCCATTGCTTGTTTCTAAATGATTTTTAATCTACCTAGAAGGCCCAAAGATGCAGAGTGTTAGCTGTTAACATACTGTCATATTTCCAGATCATCTAAGTAAAAGACCTTGCAAGAAAGCAGAGCATAATATTGCAAGAGCACCTGTGATTTGCTATCTAAAAGAAGTTATAAAAAGCACACCATTTTCTCTTTGTTGTTAAAAGGGTGAATATTAGTGTGTTGTGCTTTTGCTTTTAAAGAAAAATATAATAAAGAATGCTGTTGGCAAGGCGTGATATTACTTTCGATGCATGCCTGCTATGTTCTCATCTCCTTTTTACTTCCTGCTTATTTACACAGCTAAGGAGAAGGATGATGAAAACTTCAACTGACTGGTGTTGTTTTTGGTCAAGAAGCTCCAGGAAGAGGGAATTCCTTGATCTGTTCCTATGCACATTTGCAATTCTTTTCGTGGGGTTTTTCAGGGCAAGGTAATCAGAGTATCTGCCTTTAAGAATTCCATATTTAACAGGTCTTTAAATAGATCAAAGAAGAAAATGCAATACAAGGCTGCTATTCCAGTAATAAGACTGTATTTTAGATTTTTCACAATCAAAAAAAAAAAAAGTGTGGAAAACCAAGAAGGTGAAATGATAGTCTAAAATGAAAATGAAACTAAGATGTTGAAGTCAGAATGTATGCAGTAATTTCTCTAGTCTATTAACAATAATAGTTGCTGTTGAGCAGAAACCGATGCTAAGCAAAAGAAAAATTATTTTTCTGAAATGGAGAGGACTCGGAAACCAAAACTTTTCTTGTTTGTCTTATTTTGTTTCAAGCTCACCAAAAAAAGGGGGGGGGAGAGTTTTGATTATTGATGGTCCTCAAAGAAACAACAGTGAATGAAAAAGCGAAGTCAGTGAGTCAGAGAGACATCAAAGAAACACATATTATAATGCTGTTTAACCTTTTATTAAGATTGCTATTGTATGGCAATGCACAAAACAGTGGATATTGGGCTCATTACATCAATACTATCTTGGCGCTTTTTGAGGTCACACAAGTCATCTTTTATTCATGTTGTCACTGGGAATGGAAGTTATGCTAATAGAGCCGGGTCAGGCACACCGAGGCATAAGGAGAGGTTGAACATAAATCCCAGGCAGCAGGCTCATCAACAGTCAGGACCGCGGCAATGAGGCTGCACCAAACAAGGGAGAAGGGCCCACTTTGAAATCTTTGTCCTCTGTCCCTCAGATGACCAACTGGCAGGCAAATCCCGTGTGACCTATTCATTCACCCTCCCATTCATTCATTCATTGAAGTCCACTAACAAAACAAAAATGGCAAAGTGGAAACAAGCGTTCTCATGTCAACTCTTTCCAAAATAAGGTAGGGCTACTCCATTTATACAGTTTTACAAGCCTTACTTGTGCCAGATTTGTGTTCAGGGAAATGTGAAAACCATGAAACATTATCATATAGGTTAAAAAAAAAACAAACACTTGAATAGTTATTCATATTAAAATTTTCCATTATTTTGTTCTCTTTCCAGTTCCTCCTTTCAGTTCAGCAATTTCTAACATCTCGTAACACAAAGCTTGACTCATTTTGTCTATGACCCATTTTTCATTATCTTGTGTTGCGATAAATGGCTGAGATGGCATTCAAAAAGGAGATATTTCAATGGGTTTGCAAGGGTATTATTTTCTCTCAGGTTACATGCTATGCTTAAAAGAACATATTATCTATAATAAGTGAATATTTTTAAAGAATTTTTTAAATAAGTCTTTAAATAATTTAAAAAATAAAAAATTATCCTCTAAAAAAGGATTACCATAAATAATCTTAAAATGTGTACAAACCATGTATACAAACCGTGATTTGATATGCCTCACCAAACATAGACAACAACATTCTATCTCCACGCGTGCTTATTACACGTGATTATATTTAACTGATAGGGTAAAACGTGTCCTTCCCATTGACAGAGTTTTACACATTCAGAAACAATCAAGTCTTTTTTTTCCCCTAATTTGCAAAGTAAAGATTTAATAATTTAATTTTAAAAGACACTTTAAACAGAATCACCGGTCCTTTAAAATATTCTGCACACCATTATATATCAATAATATGTGACATGAATTAATGTTAGAGTTGATGACAAACTTCAATGTATATATTGCTCTTATCATTTAGAGTGTCAATAGGTATGGAATGTATATGGGAGCAAAAGCTGATAAGAACAAAACGAAGCTTGTCAACAACAGTGTTAAAACCAATGTGCTTAATTAAAGAAGTGAAGTCAATTAAAATTAAAATAACAGTGCAGCATGTACAAATGCTGGAATAATCATTAGGCCTTGCTGAATAATGGAAGAGTATAGAATTTTTTTAATGGAACAGCAGGGGTGATACATTACACAAAGCAACAATCTACAACAATATGACAATTGAATTACTTCAGCCCCATTAGGCAGGTGCAGAGGAATAATTAACATGAATTTTTCCAATGAAAAGGAAAAAAAAAACTTATTTTCCTCTAGTAACACTAAAGTTGACACCCCTATCACCCTGCACTAAAAATGATAACCCATGACGGCAAAAACCTATGATTTTTAAAAATTAGGGTTTAATAGGGTGATTTCTGTTTATCCCCCATATAAATTGAGTAGTATAAGAAAACATATCTATGTAGCTCTTGTGGTATAATGCTAACTTTTTAAAATGTACTTTGCCTGCATGCATTGCTTTTGGTTTTTAGGGCTTAAAAACAAAATAATAAAGGATTTGCAATAGTTTCTGACTGTCTAATCTAATTCAGAGATAAAAGGCATCCCATAAAGCCGCAGGCAATATTTGTTATCTTATTTCCAGCTCAAATTCAAAACAAATTGTGACCTCCAGTTTAGAATGAAGAGAGACTCTGCTCAGTAAAATGCCAATAGAAATGAAAGCAACTTCACATTTCTTCACGAAGGGCAAGGAGTCTAAGATCTCTTTGCTCCTTTCCCTGACAAAAATACCATCCTGTTTTAAAACAGTTGTGATAAAAATCTTACTCTTTCATTTACTTCCAATGGGAACCATTTAATTTATACTGAGATAAATGGCTATGTACTTAAAGGACTTAAACTTTTCATTTCTTTCTTTACCATCAAGAAATTAAAAAAGAAAAACCCTTCATCTTCAGATGACCTTTTTAATTTCGATAGATCTGAATCAACTGATAAATGTGGAGGCTTTCATATGATGGGTGGCTTAGTTTGGGAAGATAATTATTTGCCCTCGGAGGAGATCTTTTATCTTTAGGCTTGAAGTACTTTACTACTGAGGTCTCATTAATCCCTACTTAGCTTCTAAAGAAGTTCTACCTTCCTCATTTCGAAAAAAAGAGGCACCAAATTGCTCAAGACTCAGGTGGTACAAAGGTTCTCCTGAAGGTCATCTGTGGAATCAGTGGAAGAAACAGAACAGAATCACTGATGCCTCTAGTGCAAAATTCTGTCAGTTGGAGGGTAGAGATGTCACTTACGTCAATGGAAGGGTGGGCATGGCTGACAACGTGAAGTGGAAATCACTGCTTTGTGGTAACCATCACTTTGCAATTCCAAAACAATCTTTATGTATTTTCTACCATAGACCTCTACAAGAAGTAGAATTGCTGAAGTAGCAAAGGCAAAACTTAGTGAATTTTAGTTTGTGCCTCCCCCCACTTCTTTTTTCTAGGAGAAATAAAGAATCTCACAGGAAATCTTCAATTCCCAGTTATTATCAATTTCTCAATTACCCAAAATCAGAGGCTTGAATTGGTATAACATCAAGGGATTTTATACATAACAAAGTTTTAGCCTTAATGTGAGAAATGCAATCAAGTATTTTCCCATGTGGTCTGGAACTGAAAGTACGGAGTATGGAGTTTCTAGTTAGGCTTTTGGTCAAAATATTTCTTTTTTCATCTCCTAGCATACAACTCAGCAAATGTCAGAATAAAAGTGTTCAGGCAGCTTAAAATGATAATCGACTCTCTCGATTTAAGAGAAGTCCATTGCATAAGTGAAAAAGTATTGTTTTTTAAAAAGATCATCTTTGTTGGTAACAGATCAAGGAGAATGCAGTGGTTTTGACATACAGACAAATAACATATTTTAGATGCAAAGTATTAACATCCAAAATTAAATTCATTTTTTAAAACGTAAGTATAAAAGCAGATAGAAGCATAGATGGGTGTTTATAAGAACTCGAATAAGCTGAGGGATTCAGAGGTACTCAGGTCTAAGTACAACTAGTAGCTCCTGGTGGCTTGTGGTTTGGCCTGGCAGAGTAAGAAGAGACACGTAGAATCCAATTGCTTAAAATCATAAAATTGAATGTCTGAGAAGTATGTGGGTAGACAGGTTCATAAGAAATAGCGGCACCGTGGTCTTTGCTGTGGATATGTTGATGGATTGAAGAACTGAAATTCAAATCCATATGTATGTCCTAAAGAAATCTGGCAGTTTCTCTATAATCCTTGATGGCTTTTAAGAAGGAAATGCTAGTTGTACTATATTATATTATTCAAAAAGCATCAAGCAGATATAAACAGAGATGCTACTGTGACCAACCAACTTCCTTACAATGTTACAGAGTCAAACTTAAACCAGAAACTAATAGATACCTTCTCAGAGATTCAACTATTGCCCACTTTTGAGGGCAACCTCAGTTTTTATTAAAACTTTGATGCCCAGTGTAAATTTTGAAATATGGTACTTAGGACAACTAATCTTCAACAAAGCAGGAAAGAATATCCCACGCAAAAAAAAGGCAGTCTCTTTGTTTCGGGATTTCTTTTCCTTTAGAGCCTATGGTTCTTGCTCACACCACTTTGAAAGATGAAGAGGTAGACCCGATGAAGAGTGGTGGGCAGCAAAGTAAATTTTATTGAGGTGGGGACCCGAGAGGGTTGCTGTTGGAGTTTCTAAGTATAAGGCTTTTTATTAGAATGCTGGCGGGCTGTTTTAGTCTGATTAACCCTCCATGCACCTGTCACCCAACCAGGTTTTTGTCCATGTGATCATCTTGTTCATGTGGGAAAGGGTGGAGGGCTCCTTCCAGGGTGGGGTAGAATCTTTTTCCTTTTAAGGGTAGTTTCCTCTTAGGATGAGGGGCCCTTTCCCCTGCCTGTCTTTCTACTGACCATCCTCCATTATCTTCAACAAATGGTGTTGGGAAAACTGGACAGCCACATGCAGAACAATGAAACGGGACCACTATCTTACACCACACACAAAAATAAATTCAAAATGGATGAAAGGCCTAAATGTGAGACAGGAAACCATCAAAATCCTGGAAGAGAACACAGGCAGCAACCTCTTTGACCTCAGCCTCAGCAACCTCTTGCTAGGCAAGAGAAACAAAGGCAAAAATGAACTTTTGAGACTTCATCAAGATAAAAAGCTTCTGCACAGAGAAGAAAGCAATCAACAGAACTAAAATCCAGCCTATGGAATGGGGAAGATATTTGCAAATGATATATCTGATAAAGAGTTAGTATCCAAAATCTATAAAGAATTTATCAAACTCAACACCCACCAAAAACAAATAATCTAATTAAGAAATAGGTAGAAGACATGAATAGACACTTTTCTGAAGAAGACATCCAGATGGCTAACAAGCATATGAAAAGATGCTCGACATCACTCATCATCAAATCAAAACCATGATGAGATGCCACCTCACACCTGTCACGATGGCTAAAATTACCAACATAAAATACAACAAGTGCTGGAGGAGGAAGCGGAGAAAGGGGAACCCTCTTGCACTGTTGGTGGGCATGCACACTGGTGCAGCCACTCTGGAGGACAGTATGGAGGTTCTTCAAAAAGTTAAAAATAGACCTATCCTAGGACCCAGCAATTGCACTACTAGTATTTATCCAAAGATACAAAAATATAGATTCGAACATGACCTCAATGTTTATGGCAGCACTATCAGCAATAACCAAACTATGGGAGAGCCCAAATGTCCATCGACTGATGAATGGACAAAGAAGATGTGGCATACACACACACACACACACACACACACACACACACACACACACACACTGGAATATTACTCAGCCATGAAAAAGAATGAAATCTTGCCACTTTTAATGATGTGGATGGAGCTAGAGTGTATTATGCTAAGTGAAATAAGTTAGTCAGAGAAAGACAAATACCATATGATCTCACTCATATGTAGAATTTAAGAAACAAAACAGATGAACATATGGGAAGGGAGGGGAAGGAGAGAGGGAAACAATCCATAAGAGACTCTTAATGATAGAGAACAAATGGAGGGTTGTTGGAAGGAAGTGGTGGGGGACGGTCTAGATGGGTGGGTGGTATTAAAGAGGGCACTTGTCATGATGAGCTCTGGGTATTATATGCAAGTGATGAATCACTGAATTCTACTCCTGAAACCAATATAGCACTGTATGTTAAGTAACTAAAATTAAAAAAAAAGAAATATGGTACTTACTGCCAAAAATTAAATCATGTTTGCATATGGTCAAATCGATGTGTATTTGAAATATAAAAATCTCTGATTGACACTGTGATTTTTTTTCATATTATCTAAAATCTTAACACATTCACTATATGTGAATACACAAGAAAGAAATGTTCATTTGATGAAGTGGGAAGTTTAAGGAAAAAGGAATCAGAACATATTGGATATATTTGTAAAAAAGGAATCAACTCAACAGTTTATCTGTTGAAATTGGTGTACTTTTTATTTTTTCCCTCAAGAGGAGAAACATAGATATGACAATAGCAGATCCCGTCACTAATTTCAGGGGCCATTCAGCTCAACAGTTCCACACAAACTGGAACCAGAATGGTAGGACCTTGATAACAAGCAGGACTTGTGTTTTTAATTTTTGCCCCAGCATCTTTTCCAACCTAAGGCATTTAATGCTCATTACAAAGCTGTAGAGAAATAACTAATATTGTTCTTATTTTACAGGTGAGAAATGAAAACTAAGTAATGTGTTAAAGGTTTATAGAATAAGTATATAATAAAGCTGGAATTTCTACCTGGTAAATGATAGTGCTGGGATTTCAACCTATCTCTAGAGATTATCTGAGTATAGAAATTCTACTGTTAATTCAGTGTATATAATGCTTCCTACAGATAGAGAAACCACTTTATTTTTCCAAAGACCCTTGTTTAAACAAACACTCTGATTTTGGCATTTGTTATAATGAGGTCCCATAATGACTTCTCTCCCATAGCGCCTACCATACATCTTGGTGGGCTTCATAATCCCTACCATACCCCTTGATGTTGGATTAGTATTGAAAAATACCCACATGTGTATGATGTTTTCATAGCAAATCCTAAGGTTGACAGTAATAATTTCTATGGTGAAGCAGGAGTTTGGCGACTGATTGACAATGATACATAGAAGTTGATTTACGTACTCTATTTTGTGGGGACTGCCTCAATATACGTAACGAATCAGGGCTTTCTGCATCCAGAGATAGACATGTATTTCTGGAGGAATGGTGAGATGATTGTGCCAACAGATTAATTGAGAAAGAACCTGGAAAAGAACTTGTCTTAATAAGATACGCAACAGGGGGCACCTGGGTGGCTCAGTCGTTAAGCATCTGCCTTCGGCTCAGGGCGTGATCCCGGGGTCCTGGGATCGAGCCCCACATCAGGCTCTTCTGCTATGAGCCTGCTTCTTCCTCTCCCACTCCCCTGCTTGTGTTCCCTCTCTCGTTGGCTGTCTCTCTCTGTGTCAAATAAATAAATAAAATCTTTAAAAAAAAAAAAAATTCCTCTAACGCTTCTGAGGTAGCCCGTCTCTGAAATGGCCGCCATTAAGAAAAGAAAAGGAAAACAAAAAAAAAATAAGATACACAGCAGAAAGCCTGCAACTACTGCACAAATTACTAATGCGCTCCTTGTCAGAATAGACATTATTTTTGCTATTCCAATGTAAGAATCTGTATCCAAGTACTAGGGAATGAGACTCTGAAAAACAAACAGACCTTAAAGGACTGTCATACACACACCCACACACACACACACACACTCTTTAGGTACTGGGGATTCAATGAAGAACTACTTTGCGTCCAATGTTCAGGAGTACAACACAAGGCTGAAGAAAGGAATTCTCTCCACCCTGAAAGGGCATAGTGAGGAACAGAACACCGAGGACCCTCAAACTTCATAGATGGCTGATACATCTGGGCTCTCAGCAGGGACAGCCCACCTTCCCAGGCAACTGCCGCAGCCCTTCTGCAAACATTCCCGAAGCAGAATAATTGTGTGCCTTTTGTGGGCTCCCAGTGTATTCTCAGCTGTAGGAAACAATGTTAACCATTTTGGCACAATGGGAGTTCAAGCTCTGGATGGTGGACACTAGCAAAGAGGCAGAGATGGAGACCATTCCCAGAGACTCCCAAGCACGTAGCCGCATAGGGTTCTTCAGTAAAGAGCTGGACTACGAGAAGAGGGAAACCACTGACGCTAAATGTCAGGCCCTGGCATGGAACCAGTTCTTGACAAAGTTCTGACTGGTCTCTTGAAAACGAAAATCACTAAGAGAGTGAGGTTTTTTTTGCTGGTTTTTGTTTTGTTTTGTTTTGTTTTGTTTTTATAGAGCAAAGTCTATACATTTCAAGGTTTGCTTCAGATTCTCTTTTCTATTTTTTTCCTGCTAATTAAATTTTTTTAAATTTATAAAATGTTAATGATTATAGCTAGTAAGCTATTTCCCTTTTTAATACACTTTTATGGGAACATTTTTAAAGATCTTAACCATAAAATAATTGCTCTTTTCAAAAAACATACCAAATATCATTCTAGTATTTTAATAAATGTAAGATTTTGGTATTTTAATAAGCACTAAATATTAATAAGTAGATGTTACAGATGCTTTCCTTAACATTAAGTTTCTACTTGAAATATTTTCAAAGATTTTTTACATACGTATTCTGTTTATTTTTTATTTTTTTAAAGATTTTATTTATTTGAGAGAGAGTGAGCAAGAGAGATAGAGAGATGGAGGGCTTGAGCGGAGGGAGGGGCAGAGGGAGAGGGAGAAGCCGACTCCCTGCTAAGCAGGTAGCCCAACACGGGGCTCAATCTATTACCCCAAGATCATGACCTGAGCTGAAGCCAGACACTTAACTGACTGAGCCACTCAGGGGGCCCTCTGTTTATTTTCAAAATATTCATCTCAACAACAGTCAATCAGAATTCTTACTGGAGTATTTCAGACCCAATTATCCAGCAATAAGTTACTTATGAATGTAATTTACTAAGTTTTCTTTTTTCTTTTTTTTTTTTAAAGATTTATTTATTCACTTGAGAGAAAGAGAAAGAGCAGGGGGAGGGGCAGAGGGAGAGGGAGACAAGCAGACTCCCTGCTGAGCGGGAAACCTGATGAGGAATCTGTCCCACAACCCTGAGATCATGACCTGAGCCAAAATCAAGAGTTGGATGCTCAACTGACTGAGACACCCATGCACCCTAGTAACTTTTCTTTAAAAAGGAAAACAACTACCTGTAATTCCTCTAGTATAAATTATATAAATTAATATAGTTTAACCTTGCTAAAATATCAGCTTATACCTTAATTAAGAAATGAATATTTTTCAAGGATAAAATTTGAAAGTAGGCACCAGAATAGAAAAAGCCGTGTAATATGGTATTTTAGGATTTTTGTTTTCCCAAAGATCAACACATTCTCAAGTAGAAATAAATTCCTACCTTTAGAAAAATTACCTACTAATACTTATTAAATATAATTTTAATATGGTTTTAAAGGCATAGTCCCCAAGAGAGATTCTTTGAAAATGAAGATAATGCAACTATTTTGTCTATCTATCTGTAAGTCAATTCTTCTTCACAATATGTTTAGATTTCAACTCACTGATACTTAAAAAATACATTTTTGGCATTACCTTTTAAACATTTTGTTTTCTTGAATGTATTCCCTTCTTCACTTAGGACTCTCTAAAGCTTATTATTTTTTATTGTTGCCTACCAGTTTACCATAACTAGACGGAATTGCATAAATTGGAAATGAAGGGTTTAGATGTGTTTATTGATTTTACCTCCTTGAATATTTTCTCTATGAACCCACATATTCTTCTATGGTTGTCATCAAAATTTCTGTATTACAACAAAGGAAACTTGAAATAATGATGAGAGACATAGGCATACAGAAACTTAATAGTTCATTTTTAATCTTCTATTTTTGCTTTTTCTTCAACTCTTACAGGATGTGGAAAGAAAAGCAGTCTTTGTAGTGACAAAGCTGACCAATGTACCCTTGGGGAAGAGACGCGTTTTCTTCAATACTGAAAAAGGCAGATTTTGACACTTAAACTATAGGTGTAAAATTTATAATTAACCTCTAGAAATGAGCTTTAATCTCTGATCAGGGATAGTGAGATACACTGCACAATATTGACTATGGAAGAACTATATATACCAACACATTCATCCTCTTTTTAATTTGATATTTAAATCAAAAGGGATTTAAGCAATATGTAAAGGCTAATTACTTAGAGCTGCCAATGTATAAGTCAATAATGACAGAGAGTAGTTTTCACTGTTAGCCTAAAACCACAAATACATTCTTTTTGCTAATCCAGATGTTAAAAAATCCCTTTGTGTAGTTCTTCAAAACTGTATTTGAAAGTTACAAAGTTCAGGAGAAAAATATATTGTAAATTAACCATAGATTTCAGAATATCGTGGAAAGATTATTTTCATTCAGATCAGATTTATTTCAGCTCAAATTGATGTTTGGAATTCTTATTTGCACTAAAAATAAATCCCAATGAATATATAGTTCTAATGCTTGAGAAAAATCTTCGTATAATATTGCCAACACTGAACTACCAGGTTCAGTGGATTTCAGTTGGAAATCAAAAAACTGTTGAAATATATATATACACACATATATACATATATATTTTTATATATCTTTATAAATATATACTTATATCTCATATATCTTATATCTATATACAATATAGATATATCTTATATATATTATATATATATGATGCATACATGTGTCTCCAAACAAAACAAACCCAGCAATGCATTGAAAAGCTAATGTAACATGATCACATGGAAATTCAAGGATGGTTCAGTCTTCATTTTTCAGATTTAGCCTATTTATATCTCTAGTTCATTTTTTATAGTAGTTTGGTATGTCAAACAAGTTGGTGTGTATTCTCTGAGTATTAATATTTAAATAAATGAAATTAGATAGATATTTATCTGTTATGTATGAACAGCTCATTCCCAAGAGAAAAAAAATCAATTTTTCTAATAAATACAAAAGAATGATAACCTTCTCTAAGAATGAAAACATGAGAATAATGCAACAATGAGAAACCACTTTTTACTCACTAGGTTAGGAAAATTTTTTAAAAGGGACAATATCCATTCCTCATAAGGATGCATGGAAGCGGTTTTATCACGCACTGATGATCAAAATGTGAATTGCTACACCTTTCCCAAGAATTTAGACAATTCGCATTAAAATGTAAAATGCACATGTCCAAGCCAATAAAAACTTGAAAATTAAAATTTAAACAGCACTTCACGAAGGGGAAGGCTACCAAATAAACTTGTGAAAAAGTGCTGGGACTATAAATAGGAAAATCCCTTTAGAGAGCAATTTGACAATATCTAGTAAAGTTGAGTGCGCACATACGATTTCCTGTTTATGTCTACACCAGAGAAGTTTGAACCAAATCACCAAGGAGACTGTGATGGTTAATTCTACATGTCAACTTGACAGGGTGCTCAGATATTTGGTCAAACATTATTGCGGTGTGTCTGTGAGGGTGTTTTTGTATGAGATTAATATTTGAACTGGTAGATTGAGCGAAACATATTATTTTTCCTCATGTAGGTGGTCCTTATCTCATCAATTTAAGACCTGAAAAAAACAAGAAGGCTGACCTTCCCATAAGTAATGGAGGGGTAGAGGGACTCTTTTTGCCTAACTGTATGATCTGTGGCATCAGTCTTTTCTTGAGTTTAGACACAAACCGAAGCATCAGCTTTTCTTGAGTTTTGAGCCTGATGGCTTTCAGATGGGAGCATGCACCATCGACTCTTCTGGTTTTCCGGCCTCGGGATGCAGAATGGAACTACATCCTTGGCTTTCCTGGGTCTCTAGCCTGCTGACAGCAGATCTTGGACCTGCTCAGCCTCCAAAATTTCAGGAACCAATTCCTTACACTACATTTCTTTCTCTTTCCTCCTCTTCCCCTCCCCTAGATAGAGAGATGTATATATACATCCTATTGTATAAATAGAAATACAAATTTTTTATATAAATATAAAAATTATATATGTGTGTGTGTATATATATACCCCCAGTGGCTCTGTTTCCCTGGAGAACTCTGACTAATACAGTGAACATATAAGAAGCTTTGTGGTGGTACTGTTGGTAATAGCAAGAAATTGGAAATAGCTTAATGTCCATTAACAAAAGAGTGGGTATGCAAAATTGTGGAATCAACCTATAGCGGAATATTACATACCCCTGAAAAATGAAAAAAAACTACAGATATATTGTAAAACGCAACACTGAGTGAAACAAAAAAGTTGTGGAAGGCTACTTACCATAGCATTCATGTAAATTTTTATATAAATTTTAATGTATAAAATTATTATATTATTTATGGAAGCATACACATAGCATAAAAGAGGGAAACATTCAAGGAAATTAAAAACATATTTAGGATAGGAGTTAGCTCTGAAAAGGAAATGGGAAAAAATGGAATCAGAGACTATCGTCTGTATTTGCAATACATCCTAATCTTAAACTGTGTGGTCAGTCCATGAGTGCGCAATGTTATTGATTATACCACTGTTTTAAATGTTTAAAATATTCATTGTAATGAAGAAAATGGGATCTATGTTACTGGCAAGATGCTAAAATACATGTTATACATGTTTAGAACAACACCTTTAAGTAGAGTACACAAAAGCACTATAGGAATATCATACGTTATATACTAAATTTATAGCTGAGCCGGTATAGAGGAAAGAAATGTCCTTAGAGATCAGAAACAGAAAGAAGACATGAATCCACAGGAGCGCAAAGGAGAGGTGGAGCCAGTGTTTGCCTGGGTCGTGTCTGCAGACCCACACAGGCAAAACCAGAAGCTTCGTGCAGAAGGCCGGGGACAGGCAGGAGACAGAGCGTGGGGTCTGAGCAGCATGAGAGGGTGGACTGACCATCACTGCATGAAAAGAAAATTCCTGAAGGGCAACACTCAGGGGAGAATCAAGAGAAAACTATCCAACAAGGAATGAGAGTATGTATCATTTCTTTCACGAGGCTTGGCCAATAAAGAACAGGAAAAAAAAAAAAAAAGGGAAAAAATTCCTTGAGGTTTTCTAACCACAAATCTTGACTCATGAGATTTTGTGGTATGAATTCATAATAAGTGTGTATCCCAACGACCATAATCCAATGTTTTAAATAATGTTGCTTCCAAGCTGTTTGTATCATAATGTCCTCTCTAGAGAAATGCAATTTAAATAAAGACCTTGAATAATCCCTACAAAGAAAACTCCAAGTACCATGAGCTTATATTTAAAAGTCACTGAAACAGATGAAGAAACAAAACCCTTCCCCAACAAGGGTCAAGAAAGAGCTCCCTGGGCCTTTCAGCTGTTTTCCAGAGGGGTCAAGAGCACCTCCCCCACCCATACCCTCCAGCGATACCTGGCTTCCCTGGGGCCACATTAACAGGAGTCAAGAGGGAGGCCCCAAAACACACCCATCGTTCCTGTCAGGGTGCAGAGTCATGCCACCATAGCATGCCTTAGCACCTGTCATCTCAGGCATCTCAAGAGGCCCTAGGCTCTCAGGCCCCTGGTCCCCACTGTCACCTCTATGAAGGTCTGTGCATCCCCTGTGCTGTCCTCCCCTGCATCCTGTCTCAATTCTGTACCCTTTGCAAAGCACGATCCATCACTAACAAAATCTGCTCTGTCATCAACACTTCTTTGACCTTTCTCTCCAAAATCTTGCTGCAACAGAAATAATCTTGAGGATATTCCTTCCCCAGGTCCTCTCACGTGGTACTTTTTGTTTGTTTTTCTCTCCTCAATAATTTTTATACCCCAGAGGGAGTGAAGGTGCTCCCCTTACTCCTCATTGCTCCTTCTGAATCAGGATTTTTATCTCCTTAAATTTCATTTTATCAGATATATACATATATATGTTGTGTTTTTTAATAATAATTTTTTATTATGTTACGTTAGTCACCATACAGTATATCCTTAGTTTTTGATGTAGTGTTCCATGATCCATGATTTGCTTATAACACCAGATATATACATATATATGCTGCAATCAAAAGAGAACTTTTCCAAACGCCCACAGCCACATGCTCTCACACAACTGTACCTGCATGGATAGCCTCTGTCCTGGGTGAACTAATCTGGCTTGTGGTTAATGTTGCTCCTACCCCCTGTTGCAACAGAATACTAACACCCTTCTCTTCTTGCCTCTACAAAGACAGTGCTCCTGCAATTCTCCTTCCTCCTACCCCGACAGCTTCCTTTCCGCTCTTCCCTATTTAGCATAACAAAGATGTTCTCATTTATTCCATCTTAAAAATAAAACAAAAATTAACTTCTCTTGACCCCATTTTTCTTGCTAGACACTGCTCCATTTCTCTGCCCCCTTTAGAGAAAAAAACTCTTCTAATGAATTGTCTATTCTAGTTGTTTTCCTCACTCTTCAAACACACACACACACACACACACACACACACACACACACACACACACATCCAATTCTCTTTTATATCTGTTTCAATCAGGTTGTCTTCAGCTATTCCATGCAAAACACTCTTGTCAAGTCCCCAGGGAGCACTGCATCATAAAATCCAATGAAAAATCTTTTTCTTTCTAAATACTGCCATTGGATAGTTTATCACTCTCTACTTTTAGATATGTTCTCTGCACTTGGGCTAGTAAAAATCTCAAAAGGAACAGGCCTCAGATTTTACTCTGAATCATTTATCTCCCTCCCCACTATCTGTGTTCCAGCCGCAGTCTTCTCTCCACCTCCCTTCCATCCTTCCAGTGGCTTAGACCCAAAGTCTCGGAATTACCTTTCACTCTTCTTGCTCTGTCAGAGCCTATATCTATTAGTCCACAAATACCAGAATCCAAAGACTTCTTACTACTCCCAATGTCAAGCTACTATTAATCCTTACTTGAATTATTGGAAGACTCCTAATGTGCCTTCTTGGCTCCATCCCTGTTTCTCAGTTCTTCATTAGATGACTATCTACACATCACCGCTAAGACATTTTTTTAAATAAACTTTGGGGTTTATGCTTTTTTTTTTTAAGAAAAAGAGAGAGTGCAAGAGTGGGAAGAGGGGCAGAGGGAGAGGAAGAGAGAGAATCTTAAGCAGGCTCCATGCACAGCATGAAGCCTGACGCAGGGCTTGATCTCACAACTCTGAGATCGTAACCTGAGCTGAAGTCAAGAGTTGGACTCTTAACTGACCAAGCCACCCACGTACCCCAATAAACTGTTTTTTTAGAGCAGTTTTAGGTTTACAGCAATCTTGAGCAGAAGGTGCAGAGATCGTCCACATACCTCCTGCCTCCACACTTGCACAGCCTCTTCTATGATCAATATTGTCCACCGGAGTGGTCCATTTGCTGTATCTGATGAACCTGCACCGACGCATCACTTTACCCAAAGTCCATCATTTACATTAGGATTCAC
Organism: Ursus maritimus; assembly: GCF_017311325.1. Lineage (NCBI taxonomy): Eukaryota > Metazoa > Chordata > Mammalia > Carnivora > Ursidae > Ursus > Ursus maritimus. The sequence goes on from NW_024427107.1 coordinate 15,181,437, forward strand.
TCTTGGTTTTGTACATTCTATGGGTTTGGGCAAATTTATAATGACATGTATCCGTTATTATAGTGTCATGTAGAGTATTTTTACTCCCATAAAAATCCTCTGTGCTGTACCCATTCATCCATCTCCCCACCCCTCCACAACCCCTGGCAGCCATTAATCTTTTTACCATCTCCATATTTTGTCTTTTCCAGAATGTCATATAGTTGGAATCATAGACTATGTAGCCTTCCAGATTGGCCTCTTTCAACTAGTAATATGCATTTAAGATTCTTCCATGTATTTTCATAGCTTGAATAATAATATCTTTTGATGCCCATGTCTTTTCATTCATGCTGAATTATATATTCGATTGCCTCAATGTACCATAGTATATTTATTTATTCACTTATGGAATGACACCCTGGTTGATTGTAAGATTTGGCAACTGCGAATTGCAATTTGCTTTTCATTCTCTTGATGGTGTCTTTTATTGAGCAGAAATTTTTAATTTTAATGAAGTCCAGCTTATTTATCCTTTCTTTCATGAATTGTGTCATTGGTATTGTATCTAGAAGCCATCACCATATTCAAGTTCATCTAGATTTTCTCTTTTTTTTTTTCTAGGAGTTTTATAGTTTCACTTTTTACATATAGGTGTGTGATCCATTTTGAGTTGATTTGGGGAGAAGGTATAGTCCATGTTTAGATTTGTGTTTTTGCATGTAAATATCCAGTATTTCAGCACCATTTGTTGAAAAGACTATCTTATCTTCATTGTATTGCTTTTGCTCTTTGTCAAAAGTTATTTGACTAGTGGTTGAAAGATGGCAGCAAAGTAGGAGGACCTTAGGCTCACCTTGTCCCATGAATACTAGATAACTATCAAATCATATTATATATCCCAGGAATTGACCTGAGACTGGCAGAACAAACTCCAAAAGTAAAGGTAGAGAAGAGGCCACATTGAAGAAGGTAGGAAGAGCAGAGATGCAGTATGGGAGAGAAAGGGACCATGGCCACCATAGTGGGGAGGGAGCCTTAGTCACAGAAAAGGCCAATGGATAGACTAGCAGACAGGAAACATGCAGGGAAAATGAATCCCCAAAGCAATTGCCTTGGAAAGCAAGAGAGGCTGAATTTCATGAGTTCTTGCAACCAGCAGGACTTGAAGCCTGGAATTTTAAAGGTCAGCAGCCTTGGCTCTGGGAGAGCTCAGAGGACATTATGGCTACTCTTGGAGAGAAGACAGGCAAACAACACACAGACATATAACATGGAAAGAGCAATCTGAAAGCACCTGGAGCACACAGTGGGGAGGTTAGTTGCTCATCTCAGGTATGTCCCAGAGAGGCAGTATTAATGGAATGACCTCTCCTGAAAAAAAGGAACTGGCCAGCACCATTTCCCTCCCCTGCCCCTCAGCATAAGCACAGGGCCACCTGTGGGAACCAGCACAGTGCTGACACTCGCTAATTAACTTACTTACCCCAAGCCCTGTGCCCCCCAGCTCTGGTGGAACTACCCCTCCTAGAAACACTTGCTTTAGTTCCAGCATGGAGGGCCTCCCCCAGAGGCCAGAGTATTGTGAGAGATTAGCCTCCAGTTTCAGTGGCAGTGGTGACAGGTCTCGTTTCACAAACAGATCAGAGTACACCTAGTTAAAATGATTCACATTCAGTCCAGGGACAAAACACTACCCACAACATGAAAGAGAGCCTCTGCAGGGGACTGGCCTGAAGGGTAAAGTGGCCAGGACAAAATAGCAGAGCACACCTTACATTTTGGAGATACTCCTGGCAGCACCAGGCCCTGGGGAAAAGGGGACACTACATGGCAGGGCACTACAGGACCTCTTCTTTATCAGGCCATTACCCTCATGAACAGGCAGTGTAGCTAACTTCCCTAACACGAGAAACAGGTGCAAAGACTTAGACAAAATGAGAAGACAGAGGAATTTATCTTAAATGAAAGAACAGGAAAAGGTCACAGCCAGAGATCTGAGTAGAACAGATATAAGAAGCATGCCTAATAGAGAATTTCAAGCAATGATCATAAGGATATTCACTGGACTAGAGAAAAGAGTGGAAGACATGAGTGAGACCCTTATCACAGAGATAACACATGACATAGCAGAGATAAAGGGCTCATGAACAAAATGAGAAACACATCTGATGGAATGAATAGCAGATTGGAAGAAGCATAAGAATGAGTTTGTGACCTATTGGACAGAGTAATGGAAAATAATCAAGCTGAATAGAAGAGAGAAAAAAAATTATGCAAAATGAGAATAGACGTAGGGAACTCAGTGACTCCATCAAATGTGATAACACTCATATTATAAGAATCCCAGAAGAAGAAGAGAAAAACTGGGGCCAAAAATTTATTTGAAGAAATAATAAATTTATTTGAAGAAGTAATAGCTAAAATAATAATTCCTAATCTGGGGAATGAAACAGATATCTAGATCTAGGAGGCACAGGGAACTCCCACCAAAATCAACAAAAGCAGATCCATACCAAGACATATGTAATTAAATTGGCAAAATATAGTGATAAAGAAAAAAAATTTAAAGCAGCAAGACAAAAGAAGGCAGTATTTACAAGGGAAAACCCATAAGGCTAGCAGGAGATTTTTCAGCAGAAACTTTCCAAGCTAGAAGGCAGAGGCATAATCTATTCAAAGTGATAACTGAGAAAAATCTGCAGCCAAGAATTCTCTATCCAGCAATGCTGTCATTCAGAATAGAAAGAGAGATAAAGAGTTTCCCAGAAAAACAAAAACTAAAGGAGAACATGACCACTAAATCAGCCCAAGAAGACATATTAGAGGGGATTCTGAAAGGAGGAACCAAAAGTAACAGTATAAAAATAGGAAACAAAAGCAGTAAAAATGAATATTTCTATAAAAAAATGAGTCAAGGAACTCATGAAATAAAAGGATATAAAACACAACAATATGTATCTAAAACATGGGGAAGAGAGGAGTAAAGAATGGGCTCAAATTTAAATGACCATCAAGGTAATATAAACTGCTATACGCAGAAGAGGTTATATACAAACAGAATGATAACCATGTATCAAAACCCACTAACAAATATGCAAAGAATAAAGAGAAAGAAATCCAAATACATCACTAAAGAAAATCAGCAAATCATGAAAGAGAGAAAGACAAGAAAGGATCAGAGAAAATCTTAAGAAACAACCATGAAACAAATAATAAAATGACAATAAATACATGTCTATGAATGATTACTTTGAATGTGAATGGACTAAATGTTCCAATCAAAAAACACAGGGTGACAGAATGGATAAAAAAAACCTAGACCCATCTATATGCTCCTTATGAGAGACTCATTTTAGACCAAAAGATACCTGAAGATTGAAAGTGAGGGGACTAAGAAACATCTATCACGCAAATAGAAGTCAAAAGAAAGCTGGAGTAGCAATACTTACATTGGACAAACTAGACTTTGAAATAAAGACTGTAACAAGAGAAAAAGAAGGACACTATATAATAATAAAAGGGACAATCCAATAAGAAGATATAATAATTGTAAATATTTATGGACCCAACAAGGGAGCACCCAAATACATAAAATAGTTAATAACAAATATAAAGGAACTAAACGATAGTAATACAATAATAGTGGGGGAATTTAACACCCTACTTACAACAAAGGACAGATAATTTAAACAGAAAATCAACAAGGAAGGGCTTTGAATGGCTTTGAATGACACACTGGAAAAGATGGACTTAACGAATGTGAATGAGTATTCCATCTTAAAACATCAAAATACACGTTCTTTTCAAGTGCACATGAAACATTCTCCAGAATAGATCACATATTAGCACACAAAACAAGCCCATCTCAACAAATTCAGAGTCATACCATACATCTTTTCTGACTACAATGCTATGAAACCGGAAGTCAACCACAAGAAAAAATCTGGAAAGACCACAAATACATGGAGGTTAAATAACATGCTACTAAACAACGAGTGGGTCAACCAGGAAATAAAATAAATAAAAATTACATGGAGACAAAGGAAAATAAAAACACAATAGTTCAAGATCTTTGGCAGGAAAAATGGTTCTAAGAGGGAAGTTTATAGCAATACAAGCCTACCTTAAGAAGCAAGAGAAACTTCAACTAAACAACCTAACCTTACATCTAAAGGAGACAGAAAAAGAGCAACAAACAAAACCAAAACCAGCAGAAGGAAGGAAATAATAAAGATTAGAGCAGAAATAAATGATTCAGAAACTCAAAACAAACAAACAAACAAAAACAATACAACAGATCAATGAAACCAGGGGCTGATTTTTTGAAATAAAACAATAAAATTTATAAACCTCTAGCCAGACTTATCCACAAAAAAAAAAGAAAAGAAAAGAGAGAGAGAGAAAGAGCTCAAATAAATAAAATCACAAATGAGAGAGGAGAAATAACAACCAACACTACAGAAATACAAACAATTATGAGAATATAATAAAAAACTATATGCCAACAAATTGGACAACCTAGAAGAAATGGAGAAATTCCTAGAAACATACAAACTAACAAAATGAAACAGGAAGAAATAGAAAATTTGAACAGACCAATAACCAGCAAAGAAATTGAATCAATAATCAAAAAACTCCCAATAAACAAAGTCCAGGACCAGATAGTTTCACAGGCAACTTCTACCAAACATTTAAAGAAGAGTTAACAGAAGGGTTAATACCTATTCTTCTCAAACTATTCCAAAAAATATAAAAGGAAGGAAAACTTCCAAATTCATTCTGAAGCCTGCATTAGCCTGATACCAAAACCAGATGAAGACTCCACTAAAAGAGAGAACTAGCCAATATCCTTGATGACCATTTATGCAAAAAGTCTCAATAAAATACTAGCAAACAAAATGCAACAATACATTTAAAAAAAAATCATTCACCATGATCAAGTGGTATTTATTCCTGGGTTGCAAGGGTGGTTCAATATTCACAAATCAATCATCATGACACACCACATTAATAAAAGAAAGGATAAGAACCATATGATCATTTCAGTAAATGCAGAAAAAGCATTTGACAAAGTACAACATCCATTTATGATAAAAACCCTCAACAAAGTAGGTTTAGAGGGAACATGCCTCAACATAATATAGTCTATACACGAAAAAACTCACAGTTGATATCATCCTCAACGTGGAAAAACTGAGTTTTACCTTTATGGTCAGGAACAAGATAGGGATATCCACTCTCACCACTGTTTTTTAACATAGTACTGGAAGTCCTAGCCACAGCCATCAGACAACAAAAAGAAATAAAAGGCATCCAAATCATCAAGGAGGAAGTGAAACTTTCATTATTTGCAGATAATATGATACTATATATAGAAAACCCAAAAAACTCCACCAAAAAAACCCCTAGAACCGATCAATGAATTCAGTAAAGTCACAAGATACAAAACCAATGTACAGAAATCTGTTGCATATCTATACACCAATACTGAAGCAGCTGCAAGAGAAATTAAGGAATCAATCCCATTAACAATTGCACCAAAAAGAATAAGATACCTAGGAATAAACCTAACCAAAGAGGTGACAAAACGGTACTCTGAAAACTATTAAACACTGATGAAAGAAATTGAAGAGGACACAACAAAATGGAAAGACATTACATACTCATGGATCAGAAGAAAAAATATTTTTAAAATGTCTCTACTACCCAAAGCAATCCACACATTTAATGCAATCCTTATCAAAACACCAATAGCATTTTTCCAGAACTAGAACAAACAATTCTAAAATTTGTATAGAACCACAAAAGACTCTGAATATAGCCAAAGCAATCTGGAAAAAGAAAAGCAAAGCTGGAGGCATCACAATTCTGGACTTCAAGTTATATTACAAAACTGTAGTAATCAAAACAGTATGGTACTGGCACAAAAATGGACACACGGATCTATAGAACAGAATAGAAAACCCAGAAATGAACCCACAACTATATGGTCGAGTAATCTTGGACAAAGCAGGAAAGACTATCCCATGGGAAAAACATGGTCTCTTCAATAAATGGTGTTGGGAAAATTGGACAGCCACATGCAAAAGAAAGAAACCAGACCACTTTCTTACACCATACACAAAAATAAATTTAAAATGGATCAAAGACCCAAATGTGTGACCTGAAACCATAAAAATCCTAGAAAAGAACACAGGCACTAATTTCTCTAACATTGGCTGTAGGAACTTTTTTCTAGATAGGTACCTCAAGGCAAGGGAAACAAAAGCAAAAATAAACTATTGGGATTACATCAAAATAAAAAGCTTCTGTACAGGAAAGACAACAATCAACAAAACTAAAAGGCAACCTACAGACTAGGAGATGATATTCGCAAATGACATATTCAATAAAGGGCTAGTATCCAAAATATATAAAGAACTTATACAACTCAACACCCAAAAAACAAATAATACAAGTTAAAAAATGGGCAGAAGATACGAACAGACATTTCTCAAAGGAAGACATACAGATGGACAACAGGCATGTGAAAAGACGTTCGTCATCACTTACCATCAGGGAAATACAAATCAAAACTACAATGAGATATCACCTCATGTCTATCAGAATGGCTAAAATAAACAAGATAAGAAACAGCAGGTGTTGGTGAGGATGTGGAAGAAAAGGAATCTTCTTGCACTGTTGGTGGAAATGCAAGCCGGTGCAGCCACTCTAGAAAATAGTTTCGAGGTTCCTCAAAAAGTTAAAAATAGAACTACCCTACAACTTGACCCAGTAATTGTACTACTTAGTATTTACCCGAAGAATACAAAAACACTAATTCAGGGAATACAAAAACACTAAACAGGCTCAGTCTGTTAAGCGTCTGCCTTTGGCTCAGGTCATGATCTCAGGGTCCTGGGATTGAGCCCTTTGTTGGGCTCCCTGCTCAGTGGGGAGCCTGCTTCACACCCTCCCTCTGCTGCTCCCCCTGCTTGTGCTCTCCTCTCTCTCTGTCTCAGATAAATAAATGAAAATCTCTTTTAAAAACCCACTAATTCAAAGGGATATGTATATCTCAATGTTTATAGCAGCAGTGTTTACAATAGCCAAGATATGGAAGCAGCCCAAGTGTCCATCAATTGAGGAATAGAGAAAGAAGATGTGGAATACAATGGAATATTATTCAGCCATACAAAAGGAATGCAATCTTTCCATTTGCAATGACATGGATGGAGCTAGACAGTACATAATGCTAAGTGAAATAAACCAGCCAGAGAAAGACAAATACCACATGCTTCCACCCAGGTGGCATTTAGGAAACAAAACAAATGAACAAAGGGGGAAGAGACAAATCAAGAAACAGACTCTTAATTATGGAGAACAGTTTGTTGGTTATGGGAGCAGGGACGGGATTAAATAAAGGATTAAGGAGTGCACTTGTGTTCAGCACTGGCTGATGCAGGGAAGTGTTGAATTATTGTACACCTGAAACTAGTAGAGCACTGTATGTTAACTAACTGAAATTAAAATAAAACCTAAACAGAAATCAATCGACTGTATTTATGTGAATCTATTTCTGGGCTCTCTTCTGCTTCATTGATCTATTTGTCTATTCTTTCACCAAAACTAAGAGATTGTTGTTGTTAAAAATTTTATTTATTTATTTGAGAGAGAGAGAGAGAGCATGATAGGAGTGAGGGGCAGAGGGAGAAGCTGAGCAGGGAGTCCAATGTAACCCATAACAACCGCCAAATTTTTTCTAAATTATGTGGGACTCAATCCCAGGACCCTGAGATCATGACAGGCAGACACTTAACTAACTGAGCCACCCAGGTGCCCCTAAAGATATTTTGAAAACATACATCAGATCATGCTTTTTCTGTGTTCAAAACCCTCCAGTGGCTCCCTTTTGACTCAGGATGAAAAGTGAACTCATGATGATGAATTATGAGATTCAGCATGACCCAAATCCTGTTCCTCTTCTTCAGAACTTTGTCTCATATTACTGTCTTCCCTTGCTTCCTACACTTCAGTCATACTGGATGACTTCTGTTTCTCAAACATGATGTAGGGCCTTTCACTGACTATTCCTTTTACCTTGAACTGTTTTTCCCCAGGTATCAATTGTGTAGTCTCCTCATCTCCTTCCAGCAAGACCTCCCTCACCACTTTACTTGAAATTACAGCCCAGCCCAGCCCTGACCTAAAGCACCTTACTCTGCCATTTTCTTTTCTTTCTTCCATAGAACTTCTTGTTTGCTAATATACAATTATTTATTGTCTATCTCTCCTCTTTGGCTTGTAAGCTCCATGAAGATACAGGATTTTCCTTTTTTTTTCTTTCTTGGGGATTATATCTCTAATATGATAAAAATAACAATGAATAGAATTCTGTACTCCGTAAAGCTATCTTTTTAGAGTAAAAGCACAATATGAGATGTTTCAGACATATAGTAACTGAGATAGTTGACTGTTGTATATTAGTTTCTCACCATTAGTATAAAAAAGTTCCACAGACTGGGTAGTTTAAAATAACAGACATGTAGGGGTGCCTGGGTGGCTCAGTCGGTTGGGCATCTGACTCTTGATTTCAGCTCAGGTCATGATTTCAGGGTTGTGGGATCAAGCTCGATGTTGGGCTCCATATTTGGCATGGAGCCTGCCTGGGATTCTCGCTCCCTCTTAAGATAAGATAAGATAGATTAGATAAGATAATAGACATGCATTGCCTTACACTTTTAAAAACTAGAAGTCCAAAGCTGGAATGTCAACAGGACCGTGCTCCCTCTGAAACCTGTAGGAGAGAAGCCCTCCTTGCCTTTTCCTGGCATCTAGTGGTTTGCTGGCAATCCTCACCATTCTCTGGCTTGTTAGCCTCAGAACTTCCATCTTTACCTCCATCTTCTCACGGTGTTTTCCTCTGCTGTGTCTATAAGTGTCTCCTTTTCTTATGAGGACACCGGTCACATTGGATTAAAGGCTTATCTTTGACCTTGTTTTAACTAATTACATCTGCAATTATGCGCTTTCTAAATGAGATCACATTCCAAGGTTCCATGGTTAGGTCTTCAACATATCTCTTTGGGGAGCACAATGTAACCCATAACAACCGCCAAATTTTTTCTAAATTATGTAATATAGAATGAAGAAAACAATCCAAAAGAGGCAAAGAAGGAAGGAAAAAAAGAGTAAAGATAATGAGGGAAAGTAATAAAAAAAATAAAATCACCAAGTTATAAAATGGAAATGCATCCAAATGCGTCAGTAACCACTATTAATAAAAGTGGTCTAAAAGGTCTAGCTGAAAGACAAAAGATTATTCAACTATAAAAATAAAGAAGTAAAAAACAGCCATATTTCATCAAAAAGAGATATACTTAAAACAAAAGATTTAACTTTATGTTATAAAATTCTGAGTGGTAAATTTAAAATGACCAGAAAAGAAAGTACCATTTATATTTCCCTCTTTGTGGTCATTGTAACAACCTTTGAAACAATCCCTGGAAGCCTCTGTTCAAGACTCCAGAACCATCGTGAGTAATGATATTACCAGCACTGAATCTATGGTACCAGGAAACTACAGAGGTAAGAAGACCTACACTGTTTCAATAAAAAACATGTTCCAAAGGACATAGCATTTCAGATAATAGCAGTGTTTCTATCTTTTACTCCATGTGAGAAATAGGAAATGAGCCAGAGACAGTGTCTGTTTGATGGGAAAGAACACGAAAAAATGATGCCTGGGTACCCCCAAGAAACTTCGTGGGCACTGAATGGACGATAAAATACTTAGGTCCCTCTTCCCTACCTATTATTCTGAATCTTCCTCCATAAACTATCATACCTCTCATGGGACCATCAATTTTGTAATACATTTTTTTCATTCAAACTGTTTAATAGGCAGGGCCCCAGATCCTGCACGTTTTAGGAGTCTTCAAAGCTCTGTTGAAGGCATCCCTGGTCCTTTGAATCACATTTACTCAGCCATATCATTTGACTGGAACAGAAAAATTATTATTTTCATATTCAAAATGTAGGAACTGAAGTAAAATATTTAGTGACTTGTCCAAAATCATGGTAGCCAATCTGGCAATGAAATAAGTTTTGTTAATATTCTAATGTTTCTTCTATTTTCAGATAGCGAGATGGCATTAGAGTAACCTTGTATCTTAGGCACAAGTCACAGTAAATAATATGGTATATTTTAGTGAAGGGGAATAAACGCTTAGTGATATATACGTAAGATTTACCACCTGGCAATTTCAATATGTAATTGGGAGTAGATAGTTCTGAGTGTAAATGAAACTGGAAGGCAAGTACTTACAGCGTGGGAAGACCTGGGGGACAAGTGTAAGCTACAGCAGAATGTTTGAAGCGGGGCTGTGCCATACTTTCTCCTTTCCTACACTGGATAAGATGAAGAGGCACCTCTATTTTCCTAAGGCCTTCTACTTCAAGCCTTGAGGAAATTTTCTGGAAAATATCAATGTTTGAGAGCTTTCTCCAGGTGAACCTCTTATGACCTTTAAGATGATTCACTGAAATCAACGTATACCCTCAAGAACTCAGGTAAAATAACAATGTGGCATTAAAAACAAACCAAAAACCATTGGTTTTGAAGTCATATAAATCTAGGTATGAATCCTGGCTTCAGTCACTTTTGAGATATGAAACCTGGGATAAGTTATTTAAGTTTTCTGAGCTCCAGGTACTCAGCTATAAATGTGAACTAATGAATTAACACAAGACAGAAAATAGAGGCAAAGTGCAGCATCAGCAGGTGTCCGATACAAACTAGTTACTGCGATGATCTCAGTATATTGATTGTTTGCTAACGAAGGTCATTATAATTAATAGTAATTCTTTTTAATGTCATCGAACTTAGATGGAAAAATGAATGTTTGGTAGAGAATTTGCTAAATATTTCATCACTGTTATTCCATGGTATAACAACGGCCTGAAAAAGTTCACATGCTTGCAAAGAGACTAAATTAACTGAGTGGATTGGGGAATGCAAATGAGACAGAGAAATAGATTGTATGCTATCTAAGGTTGAAAAGACATCCAACCATTTCTGCATAATGTTAAAAACTATACTCGGATGCTCACAGTCAAATTTTAGTGATAAAAAGGTAGTCAAAACAGATGTTAGATTAAATTGGTTGGTAAATTTAAAGGAACTGATTAATTCATCCAAGTCACTTGAATAAGCAGGCAGCCACAAGTACATATGTGGAAAATCTTACCATATTCTCTTTTTTCCCTTCACTAACATCAATTCTCTGCATTTCAAACTTTTTTTATTTCTTTTAATCAGAAGCAACTATCCAGCTCAAATCTTATGGTAACCACGGGGTGCCTTCTTACATTACGGAAAGAAAAACTAATAGTCACCTTCAGCCCTAATATACCTATTATCACAATGTTGACTGATGAAAGTTTATAAAAAATGTTAATATTATCTGGAGAATAAGTAAATTGGACCCTGATATTATTGCACATATTATAATTCCCAGGCCTTTATTATTCTTAACATAATGGCCTCACAGATTTTTTGAAATATGAATGTCTTATCTTTTAATATTCTTATTTACTTGGAAAACATCCTGAAATCATCACTATATTAATATTGTTTCCTTCTGATGCTAGTTATCATTAAGGAATGTAAAAATGGAAGGATATCAGGTGATTTTGAATATTTGTTGTTCATTCTCCTGTATGGTATATGTTTTTATTTATGAGCCCACCTGCCTGGCTGGAGAAAAATCATAATAGGGCTTCCATTTGTGGCTGTGACCGAGTTACTGAAAGCAGACGTGACTTCCCACTGTGGACAATTAAAAAACTGGACAAAATATCCTACACAACAGTTTTCCGACTGTGATCTCAGAGAAAAGAGAATCACAAGAGCTGAGCCCTGAGCTTTCTGCCTTTGGGCACCTTAAAGACTGTGGCACAGGGAGGGTAAATGCAAGAAAGTTAAGTTGAAGAGACAGACTGAAGTTCGAGGAGCCAGAGGTGGTGGGACACTGAGCGGTAGAGTGCTGAGAGCGTGGAGAGACATAGAAAAAGAGCTCCAGACATTGGCACAGGGGGCTCTAAGTGCATCTTTAGCTGAATGCTAAGCTGCCTGTACATAGCATGAAACTGGAAGACGTCAAGAAAAAAACCTATGGAGAAAAGAGCTTAAAAACTGTAACTATAAAACTGAGAGGTGAAAAAACGTAAGAGAAAATCTTTGCTACCTTGGGGCAGGCAGATTACTTAGGAGGACATAGAAAGCAAAAGCCACAAAAGAAAAACATGGGTATATTCATTGACTTCTTAAAATTAAAATCATCTCTTTAAAAAATCACCTTTATGGAAATAAAAGGCACGTTTCAAACAAGAAGAAACTGTTAACAACACTGACATCTGACAAAAGACTTGCATCCAGAAAACCTGTGAAGCAGTCTTACAACTCAGTAAGAACATAAGCAACTCAAGTTCTTAAATGTGCAAAAGATTTGGACAGACTATGAAGAAGGGATATGTAAATGGCCAATAAGCACATAACATGAGGCTGAATATAATGTCATTAGTAGTCATTAAGGAAATCAAAAATTCAGTGATTTACCACCTAGACACACTAAAAGATAAAATTAAAGAGACTAATAGTAACAAGTACTGGCAAGGATAGGAAGCTACTAGAACTCCCATGTATTACTGGTGGGAGTATAAAACAGCACACATGCTTTGGAAGACAGAATAGCAGTTTCTTTCATTATTATAATTATTATTATTATTATTATTATTATTATGTTCAGTTAGCCAACATATAGTACATCATTAGTTTTTGATGTAGTGTTCAATGATTCATTAGTTGCATATAACACCCAGTGCTCACCATAACATGTGCTCTCCTTAATACCCATCACCTGGCTACCCCGTCCCCCACCCCCTCACTTTTGTAACCCTCAGTTTGTTTCCTGGAGTCCAGAGTCTCTCATGGCTTGTCCCCCTCTCTGATTTCTTCCCATTCAGCTTTCCCTCCCTTCCCCTATGGTCCTCTGTGCTATTCTTTATGTTCCACATATGAGTGAAACCATATGATAATTGTCTTTCTCTGCTTGACTTATTTCACTTAGCATAATCTCCTCCAGTTCCATCCACGTTTATGCAAATGGTGGGTATTCATCCTTTCTGATGGAACACGACAGGGATACCCACTCTCACCATTATTGTTCCACATAGTACTAGAAGTCCTAGCATCAGCAATCGAACAACAAAAAGAAATAAAAGGCATTCAAATTGACAAAGAAGAAATTAAACTCTCTCTCTTAGCAGATGACCTGATACTTTACGTGGAAAACCCAAGAGACTCCACCCCCAAATTACTAGAACACATACAGCAATTCAGCACCATGGCAGGATACAAAATCAATGCACAGAAATCAGTTGCATTTCTATACACTAACGATGTAACTGTAGAAAGAGAAATTAAGGAATCGATTCCACTTACAGTAACACCAAAAACCATAAGATACCTAGGAATAAACCTAACCAGAGAGGTAAAGGATCTATACTCTAGAAACTACAGAACACTTATGAACGAAATTGAGGAAGACACAAAGAGATGGAAAAACATTCTGTGGTCATGGGTTGGAAGAATAAACATTGTTTAAATGTCTATGCTCCCCAGAGCAATCTACACTTTCAATGGCATCCCTATTAAAATACCACTGGCATTTTTCAAAGAGCTGAAACAACAATCCTAAAATTTGTATGGAACCAGAAAAGACCCTAAATTGCTAAAGGAATGTTGAAAAAGAAAAAGAAAGTTGGGGGCATCACATTGCCTGACTTCAAGCTATATTACAAAGCTGTGATCACCAAGACAGCATGGTATTGGCACAAGAACAGACACATAGATCAATGAAACAGAATAGAGACTCCAGAAATGGACCCTCAACTCTATGGTCAACTAATCTTTGACAAATCGGGAAAGAAATATCCAACGGAAAAAAGAAAGTCTCTTCAATAAATGGTGCTGGGAAAATTGGACAGCTACATACAGAAGAATGAGAGATTCTGGACTCCGGGAAGCAAACTGAGGATTACAGAGGGGAAGGGCATGGAAGGATGAGGTGGCCTGCTGATGGGTATTAAGGAGGACACATATTGTGATGAGCACTGGGTGTTTTACACAACTAATGCATCATTGAATACTATTTAAAAAACTAATGATGTACTATACGTCGGCTAACTGAACATAATAATAACAAGAAAAGAAAGTTAAACACCCACTTAGCATATAACAGTAATATTACTCCTAGGTTTCTAAAAGAAATAGAGACATTTGTCCACACAAAGATGCACCCAGTTGTCCATTGGAATTTTATTGGTAATAGCCCAAATTCAGAAGAATTCAAATGTCCATCAACAATGGAATACTGCTCAGCAATATTCCAAAAAAGGGAGCAAACTAGACGTATGCAACCACATGGATGAGTCTCAAAAGCATCATGCTGAACAAAAGGAGCTCAACAGAATTCATATTGTTTGATTCCATTTACATGAAATTCTGGATCAGGCAAACTAATCTATGCTGACACGAAGTAGAACAGTGGTTGCTTGGGGTGGGAGCAAATGTGGTTGACTACAGATTGGTGTAAGATAAATTATGGGGATAAAAAGTATTCTACATCTCAATTGTGGGGGTACTAGAGCTGTATACATGAGCAAACACTCTTTTATCTCTATTCTTAAATAATACTTCCTTAAAGTTGTATTTAAAAAGTAGCAAGGAACCATAAAAAACATAAAAACTTATAACTGCATTTTAAAACATGATATTATGTAAGAATATAATTTTTAAACATATCTAAACTCCTCTGTGTATCAATTCCTTTACATTCATATATATATATAAATATATATACTCTATTTAATGGGAGTTGAGTTTTTTTCACACTTTCATATTATGTAGGATGGATTTACTTTGTTGCTTGTGCTAAAACTCTTTATCCTGAACAAATGCCCCTTCCCTGTAGGGAAAACAATGTAGTTATCAACTGTACAGACTAATCATTCTGAATTAAACATTTTCTTTTGGATAATACAATTTAAACCATCTTGAATATTATACAGATTATTGGTAAAAGTAATTAAGGACTAGAGAAAAGGTAATTATAATTTCTGATGGATGAATTGATAGGGATAAAGTAAGAATTGACCTGAACCCTAATCTAAAACTAAAACTAAATTAAACAAAATCCTAAAACTTTAGTTGTGTTTTTAATTGATTTTCACACATCAGTGCACTTCCAAGTACCCTATTTTCACTGAGGACTGTAAGCAGAAGATTCCTCAAGGAAAGATACTATGCTACCTGTGACAAGGCAGAAATCTTCTAGAAATATCTTCCAAAATATATATGACATGGTTTTTTTCTAAGACCTATGTATTCTAAAAGGAAGTTATTTCCAAATGAAATTTCTAAAATTGTTGTTTACATGGACTGGGGAGAAAATAAATCTTTCTAGGATATTAGTTAAATAATAATAAAGGATCAATTTCCAAATGGAACTTCTTAAAACTGGTACCGGCAGTCTGATTTGCATGGCATCACGTTGATGAAAACTCATGTTTGTTGGAGCTGTGTACTTGCTTTGCTTGACTCCATGGCAGCTGAATTGCTGAACAAGGACATGATTCAGATATGCACGAGTTTCAGTTAACACAGTACTGTGTCTTAGATATTTCCCTGTTAACACACATGCTATTAATGGAATATGGGTTTTATTAATTAGAAATGGCTATGTGGATATTGACTTTAACTTTTTTTTGGTTTTGAAGTCATACATATATTTTTTAAAAGTATCATAAAATACTAAAGTCTTATAATAAAAAATAGCATCTTTCCTCCACTTTGTTCCACTGTTGCATAATAGAGGCAATCATTTTCTACCCTCTTAGCCCTATCTTCTGGTATTTACCTCCATAATTCTAAATTGTGAATAATATCATTTATAACTTTATTTGTTGATTTAATACATTTTGACCTCATCCCTGCTTGAAGTTTCTGTCCTCTTTTTTATTTGGGATTGGCTGCTTTGTCTATACAGCACACATTTTAGGAGTTCTCTTCCATTCTCTCCTGAGTGGGATCCTTTATTTCCTGGACCTGATGTCTCCCTTGCCCTTGTTTTGCTCTCTCATGTTTTAGCTTATGCTGTAGAAGCTTCCTGAGAGTTTGTAGAAATATTTTTCTTAGACATCTCTTGAACATGTCTAATTGTTCTCTGGTCACATTTAGTAGTTTAGTTGAGTCCAGAATAACATAAAACACAAAATTTCCTTTAGAGTTGTGGTGGCATCACTTGACTCTCTTCTAATTTCCAGTGTTGTAATTAAGAAATACAATGCCATTTCGTTTCTTCATTCTTTCTATGACCTATCCCCCCTACTCTTCCAATTTGAAGGGTTTTCCTTGTTTACTTTCAATCGTACTCAAAGTTTTTGGTGCGATGCCTTGGCATGTATGTACGTACATGTATTTCATTTATTGTGTTGAACCTGGGCAAACTCTTTGAACGAAAAGTCATGTTCCACTGTTCCGAGAACTTTTCTTGTGTCACTTCTTGATACTTTCAGATTTGCTCTGTTCTCTCAGTAAGTCACATGACACATACCTGGCGTAATGGTTTCATTATCTCTGTCATTTAGATGTACTTCCTGGGAACCTTCTTAACTACATCTAACAACCCTGCAGTGTCTGTAAAATTCCTGAACATTTAACTGTTGGTTCTCACAAACCAGTATCAGCTTTGCTAAACTGTCATTGGAAAATATAGTATACGTTTTTGTCTAGTTTTGGTAATTCGTTGAAATTTTCTTGGACATAATATATAATCAAGTCATATAGCACTTAAATAGAAGGCACATTTTCTTAGCAGATTACAGAATTGGATATATGCTTATTAGATCAGCATTATTAATTACTTACTTTAGATTCCCTATCTTGTGTTTGCTGTAATTTAATTAAACTGTCAATGACTGCAAAATGAGTATAAACATCTACTATCGTGATTATTTATCACTCACTTCTCCTTGCATTTCAACAAATGCAGCTTCATTTGTTTAATGTTAAACGATTTGACACAGCTAGTGTTAGGAATGTTATGTTTTATTGTGAATCAGGTATTTTAAAGTTTTAAGTAATCATTCAGTCCCATGCAATGACTTTAATTTATTGAACTATAGGCAGACATTGCCTTTGAGTTCTTCTTTTTAAAATAATTGTTTTTATGTAATTATATGTATTTGACATAAAATTACAGTTTTATACTCTCAAGCTTTTTAATTTGCTTTCTTTTAGAACTGTCTCACATATTTTATACTGTTCCATTTCTCAACCCAACTTGTAAACTCGATCCATTTTTTAACCACGTTTTTGAGGCATTCTTGATATGCAACAAACCGCACATGTTTAAATGTACAATTTGATAAGTTTTCACATAGGTATACATCTGTCAAACAATAACCGAAATCAAGGAATAAGCCTATCCATTGTCTCCCCAAATGGTTCTTCACGCCCTTTACAATTCCTCACTTATGCCTCTTCTTGCCCCCTGTTCTCAGGCGACCGATGATCTGCCTTCTGTTACTCTCATAAGTCTGTATTTCCTAGAATTTTGTAAAAATGAATTCATATAATATTTCTCATTTTTGTCCGGCTTCTTTCCTCTAGAACAATTATATTGAGATGAATAGGTTTGCAGCATTCATAAACAATCCCATCTTTTTTACTTGTGTGTCTGTTCTCACGTTATTTGACATTTGGGCTGCTTTTAGGCTTTGGATAAAGCTGATAAGACCATGTATGTGCAAATCTTTGCTGGTATGTATGCTTTCATTGCTCTTGTGTCAATGCCTAGGAATGGAATGGCTAGATCGTATAGTAAGTGTATGTTGTTTAATTTTTAGAAATGGCTGAACTATTTTCCAAAGTAATTGTACAATTTTACAATCCCATCAGCACTGTCGGAGAGCTCCAGTCACTCCATATTCTCACTAACACTTAGTTGGGCTTTTTAATGTTAGTCAGACTGATAGATGTATGGTGGTATCTGACTGTGTTCGGTTTTCCTAGGGACTGATTATATTGAGCGTTGCTCATGTATTCTTTGCCATATGTTTTCTTTTGGTGATGTTTTTGCTTATTTTCAATTTTTTTCTTGAGTTTTGAGAGGCTTTTTTAAATAAATTCTGATGTAATTCTTTATCAGATATGTCTACATATATTATCCCAGTCAGCCACTTGTATATTACCTCTGTGACCGTCCTTCAAAGAACAGAAGTTTTTAATTTTGGTCAAGTTCAATGTATCCATTTCTTATATTAAGGATTGTAATTTTGGTGTCATATCTGAGAAAATTTTGCCCAACCCAAGACCATAAAAATTTTCCTCTATTTTCACCCACAGTTCTTATATGTTGAGGTTTTATATTTAGATTCATTTTGTATTAATTGTTGCATATAGCGTGAGGTATGGATAAAGTCAGTATTTTTCTGCATATGAACATCCAATCATTCCAGCAACATTTGTTGAAAAGATCCATCCTCCACTAAATTGGCTTCACAACTTTGTTGAAAATTATTTGTACATATTTAGGTGGGTATATTCCTGGGCTCTCTATTTTGTTTCACTGATGTACTTGTCTATCTTTGTGCCAATACCACACTGTGGATTTATGTTTGAAATCAGGTAGTGTGAGCCCTCCAACTTTTTCTTCTTTTTGATAGCTGTTTTGGCTATTTTAGGTGCCTTGCATTTCCATATGAATTTTAAAGTAAGATTTTTCTGCCTATGAAGGAACCTACAGGGATTTTGACTGGGTCTGCATTGAATTTAAAGATCTGTTGCGGAGAATTGACATCTTAACAATACTGAGTCTTACGGTCAATGATCACATAGGTGTATCTTCTGTAACTTCTCTCAGCAACGATGTCCAGTGTATGAATCTTGCACAGTTTGTTAGGTTTATCCCCACTTGGATTTTTCACATTATTGTAAATGTTATTTTTAAAATTTAGTTTCTAGTTTTTTATTACTAGTACATAAAATACAATTGATATTTACATATTGATTTTACATCCTGCAAATCTGCTGTCCTCACTTGATCTGGTAACTTTTTTGTAAATACTGTTGGTTTTTTACGTAGACAGTAATGTCTGCCAATAAAGGCTGTTTTACTTCTGCTGCTGCAGTTAAGAAGCATTTACTTTCTTTTCTGGCTGAACTGGCTAAAACCGTTGTACAAAGTTGAACAGAAGTGGTGAGAGTAACACCTTTCTCTTGGTCTTTATCTCAAGGGGAAATCGTTCAGTCATTCACCATTAAGTGTAAGGTTAGCTGTAGGATGTTTTACCAGTTTAAGAAATTTTCCTCTATTCCTAGTTTTCTAAGGACTTTCATTAGAAACAGATGTTCGATTTTTTAAAAATGATTTTTCGACATATATAGGGAGGATTATATTTTTATCTTTTGCTCATTTTTAACATGGTGGATTACATGGATTGATCTGCAAACGTATATCCAAGCTTGCATTCCAAGGATAAATGCTAGTTTATTGTGATGTATAATCTTTTTGATTTATTGTTGGATTTGATTTACAAAAATTTCATTCTATCTTTTTCATAAATGTTCATGAGGAATAATGGTCTTTAGTTATCTTTTCTTTTTTTTTTTTTTTAAGACTTTATTTATTTATTTGACAGAGAGAGAGACAGCCAGCGAGAGAGGGAACACAAGCAGGGGGAGTGGGAGAGGAAGAAGCAGGCTCATAGCGGAGGAGCCTGATGTGGGGCTCGATCCCGTAACGCCGGGATCACGCCCTGAGCTGAAGGCAGATGCTTAACCGCTGTGCCACCCAGGCGCCCCTAGTTATCTTTTCTTGTAACGTCTTTTCTGGTTTTAGAATCAGGATAATGTTGGCCTCTTCAAGTGAGTTGCAAAGTATTTCCTCCTCTGCAGTTTTCTAGAAGAGATTCTGTAGAATTGGTATGATTTCTTATTTATTTATTTTTAAAGATTTTATCTATTTATTTATTTATTTGAGAGCGAGAGAGACAGAGATAGCGACAGAGATAGCACAAGTGGGGAGGAGAGGGAGAAGCAGGCTCCCCACTGAGCAGGGAGCCCAATTCCGGGCTCCATCCCAGGACCTTTGGATCATGACCTGAGCCGAAGACAGATGCTTAACCAACTGAGGCACCCAGATGCCCCTATGATTTCTTATTTAAATGTGATGGAGAATCTACTAATAAAGCTCTCTCAACCTCCAGTTTTCTCCGTGCCAAGGTTTTAAACAATAAGTTTGATTTCTTTAATAGATATAGGGCTATTTGGGTTATCTATTTCTCTTGAATGAGCTGTGGTGATTTTTCATCTCTAAAGAAATAGCCATTTCATCTAAGTTATTGCATTTATAGGCAGTAAGTTGTTTATAACATTTCCTTACTAGCCTTCCTTCTGCAGAACCTCAATAATATCACCTCTATCTTTCCTGATATTGGTCATTTGTCTGTCTATCTGTCTCTCTCTCTCTCTGTTTTCCTGACTAGTCTGGCTAAAGATTTATCAATTTTGGGGGCACCTGGGTGGCTCAGATGGTTAAGTGTCTGCCTTCGGCTCAGGTCATGATCCCAGGGTCCTGGGATCGAGCCCCACATTGGGCTCTCTGCTCAGTGGGGAGTCTGCTTCTCCCTCTCCCTCTGCCTGCTGCTCCCCCTGCTGTGCTCTCTCTCTCTGTCAAATAGAAAAGTAAAATCTTTAAAAAAAAAAAGATTTATCAATTTTTTTATCTTTTCAAAGAAGCAACTTTTGGTTTCATTTATTTTCTCTATCATTTTTTGTTTTTTAGTTCATTAATTTTCACTCTGATCTTAATATTTTCTTCTCACTGCTTATTTTAAGATGATCTTGTTCTTTTTCTAGTTTCTCAAGGTCAATGCTGTGGTCATTGATTTGACAATTCTTCTTTTATAACATGGGCATTTATTATTATACATTTCTTTCTAATTACTTCTTTAGTGGAATCCCATAAATTTTGATATGGTAGGGTTTTCCTTTTCATTCAGCTCAAAAAAGTTTCTAATTACCATTTTGCTTTTTTTCTTGTATTGTATGTTATTTAGGAGTATGTTACTTAATTTCCACGCATTTCTGAACTTCTCAAATTTCCTTCTGTCATTCATTTCTAGAATCATTTCATTGTGGAGAACACACTTTGTGTGATTTCAACTTTTTAAATTTATAGAGACTTGTTTTATGGTCCAGAAATTTTTCATCTTGATGAGTACTCTATGTGGGCTTGAAAATAATGTATTTTCTGTTATTGTTGTGTGGGTTGTTATATAAATGTCAATTAGGTTAAATTGGTTGATAGTGTCATTAAAATCTATCCTTATGAATTTTCTACTTACTTGTTCTATAAATTATTGAGAGAGGGGTAATTAAATATTTGGTAGTAATTGTGGATTTGTCTATTTCTTCTCTCAATTCTTTCCATTTTGGTTTCATGTATTTTAAAACTGTTCTTAGTAACATAGGTATTTAGATTTTTATGTACTTTTGTGATTTGACCCCTTTTAAAATACCATCATAAGGCCTTCTTTATCTCTAACAATATTCTTTGCTCTGATATCTACTTCTTTTAGATACTAAGCCACTAAAGCTTTCTTTTGAATAGCACTAACACTGTGTATCTTTTTCTATCCTTGTACTTTAAACCTATAAGTGTCTTTATACTTAATATTTATTTCTTCTAGGCAGCAGCACATACGTGGGCCTGATAATCCAAGCTAACAATCTCTGACTTTAATTATAGATTTTAGACCATTTACACTTAAAGTGATTGCTCATATGGCTTGATCAAGTATATCGGCTTCATATTTTTTTACTTGTCCCATTTTTTTCTTTTCTCCTGTTTTTCTAATTGTTTCTTTCTTTTGACTCAATTTTATTATATTTGGTCGTCAATCACTATACATCTTTTTTTTTATAGTACTTAGCTTTAGGATCATGGTATACATTTTTAATTTATCAGAGTCTACCTTCAAGTGATATTATACCACTTTATATATAAATATTATACCTTTGTTTTTCCCCTACTGGTCCTTATCCCATTGTTTTCATACATGTTACTTATTCACATGTTATAAATCCCACTATTATTTACAGTCAATTAATTCTATAGAATTTAAATTATTGGAAAAAATTTTGTTATGTTTATATATGCAGGGACAATTTCTGGCATTTTTGTTCCTTTGTCTAGATCCATATTTCCATCAGATGTCATTTTTGTTCTGCCTGAAGGATTTCCTTTAACATTTTTGGAGGGCAGTTCTAGTGAAGATAAATGATTTCAACAATTTTGTCTGAAAACATCTTCACTTTATCTTAATTTTAAAAGTATTTTCACTGAGTAAAGAATTTTAGGTTGAAACCCAATCAACAAAAGGAAAATATAGATAAATTGGAATTAATAAAAATTTAAAAAATTTTGTACATCAAAGGACACTATCCAACAAGTAAAAAGACAATCCACAGATGAGAGATTATATTTGTAAGTCATATATCTGATGAATGTACAGTATCAAAAATACATAAAGAACTCTTATAATTTGATATTGAAAAGGCCAACAACCCAACTTAAAAATGGAGAAAAGATTTGAATAGATATTTCTACTAATAATATACACATAGGGCCAATAAGTATATGAAAAAAGCCAAACATCATTAGTTATTAAGGAAATGTAAATCAAAACTGCAATGAGATATCATTCACATACACAAGGATGGCTATAATCAACAAAACAGAAAACAGCAAGAATTAGCAAACTGAAGAAGTTAGAACCTTCATAAATTACTGGTAAAGGTATAAGATGGTGTTGTTTCTACAGAAAATAATTTGACAGTTCCTGAAAAAGTTAAACATAGAGTTACCCTGTGATCCAGCAGTTCCATTCTTAGATGTGCAACTAAGAGAACTGAAACTCGTATCATACGAAAATCTGTACACAAATGTTAACAGCATTATTAATAATCATCAAAAAGTGGAAACAACATAAATGTCCATCAACTGATAAATGCATAAACCAGTGTGGTATATCCATATAATGGAAGATTATTCAGCCATAAAAAGAAATGAAGCAGCAATACATGCTACAACATAGATGAACATTGAAAAAATGCTAAGTATATAAAGCCAGACACAAAAGGCCATATAGTGTATGATTTTGTTTATATAAAATGTTCAGAATAGGCAAATCTATAGCTACAGACAGTAGATTAATGAGAAAGGGGGAGGGAGAATTTGAAAGTATGGGAGATCCTTTGGGGTGATAGAAAAGTTTGAAATTAGACAGTGGTGATGGGTCCATAACATTGCGAATATACTAAAACCATTAAAAGAGTTAAAATGGTGAACCTTATGTGGATTTTAGCTCAATAAAAATTATGTATATTAATGTGTTATATACATATATATTGTATACATATATAATATGTGTGTGTAATTTCTAGGATGACAGTTTTATTATTCTAGTACGTCAAACATTTTGCTCCACTGTCTTCTCATTTGCATTGATTCCAAAGAGAAATTTGCTATTATCTTTACTTTTGTTCCTCTGTATGTAACATTTTATCTTTGGCTGCTTTTTAGATTTTCTGTTCATTATTGGTTTTGAGTAATTTGAATATCATGTGCCTCGATATAGTTTTCTTTGCACTTCCTGTGCTTCTGGCTCATTGAGTTCCTTGGTTTATGGTTTTTTGTTTTTTTTTTTTTTAAAGATTTTATTTATTTATTCGACAGAGATAGAGACAGCCAGCGAGAGAGGGAACACAAGCAGGGGGAGTGGGAGAGGAAGAAGCAGGCTCATAGCGGAGGAGCCTGATGTGGGGCTCGATCCCATAACGCCAGGATCACGCCCTGAGCCGAAGGCAGACGCTTAACCGCTGTGCCACCCAGGCGCCCCTTGGTTTATGGTTTTGATCAAATTTGGAAGATTTTCAGCCATTTATCCTTCAAATATTTTTTCTGTCCTTTCTTCTCTTCTTCAGTGACCCAACCCCTATATCTATTCATCTCTTTGAATTATCCCATAGCTCACTGGTGTTCTGGTGTCTTATTAAAACATTATTTTGTCACTTGGTGTTTCTTTTGGAGAGTTTCTTACTGCTATGTTTTCAAGTTCACTAATCATTCCTTCTGCAACGTCTACTCTGCAGTTAATTCTTCCCAGTGTTGATTGCATCTTAAACATGATCACTTTCTTTAAAATATTTCTTATAGATCCATGTTGCTACATAACTTTTTGAACATATGGAATGCAGTGATAATAACTCTTTTAATGTAACTGTCTGGTAATTTGAACATCTGTGTCAGTTCTGGGGTAGTTTTGATTCATTGATCATTCTCCTTATTATTGGTTCTCTTTTCCTACTTTTAACATGCCTGATAATCTTTAATTGGATACCAGACATTGTGAATTTTACATTGTTAAGTGTTGGGATTTTTGCATATCTTATAAATTTTCTTGAGTTTTTTTTCCTTCTGGGTTATAGTTCCATTGCTTGAAAACGGTTTTATCCTTTCGGTTTTGCTTTTCTGATTGAGGAGGCACATCCAGAGCAGTATGTGGTGTAAGGTAATTATTCCCGAACACTTAGACATAATCCTAGTCCTCTACCAAATTCTCTCATGAATTAAGAGTTTCTCCAGTCTTACTGGTGTGAATGGACACTATTCACAGCCTTCTTTGAGTGTTGAGTACTTTTCGGATGATTCTTTCCCTGGCCTTGAGTAATAGTTTCTTTGCACATAATATAGTTTGTTTCTATATGTTTTGGGCATCATATAATTGATAATATATTACATATATCTTTTATCTGACTGTCTTCCTTCACTCGATATTACGTTTGTGAGATTCATTCATGTTGTTGCATATGACAGCAGTTCATCTATTTCATTACTTTGTCATATTCCATCATATACTATAATTAAATATACTATAATTTGTTTATCTATTTTACTTTGGAGGGATATTTGGTTGTTTCCAGTTTTCTATTACCAATTATACTGCTGTGAATATTCTTGTGTCTCTCTCTTGATAAAAATTTCACACATTTCTGTTGCATATATAATAAGGATTGGACTTGCTGAGTACTAAGTTATGCATAACAGATAATTTCAAAATGTCTTCCAAAGTTATTGTACCAGTTCACAGTTCCCCCTACCAGTGTATAAGAGCAACAATTGCTCTACTTCTTCAAACACTCTTTATAGTGTCATCTTTCTAATTTGAGCTATTTGGGTAGGTATATAGTGATATCTCATGTTAGTGTTAATTTGTATTTCCCTGATGACTAATGTGTTTAAAACTTTGTATGTATTAATTAGTTATTTGGATAGCCCCTTTTGTGAAATAGGAGTTTAAGTTTTTTGCATATGATTCTATTTTGTGATATTTTATTAATAACTTGAAAGAAATTCTTTATATATCTTGGATATGAACTGCTTAAGAGTTATATGTGGGAAAATAGTTTTTACCTTCTGATTTGTTTTCTTATTCTCTTTTGAAGAACATTCTTCAATTTAAAATGATTTATCAAGTTTTTTCTTTTATAAATAAAAGAAAATTGTTCTGAGGAATATTTACCTACTCTAGATTATGAGATATGTTATATTTAAGAAGCTTAATTTTTTTTTTTACTTTCATTTATCGATCTACAGTCCAGTTGCAATAAATTTTTGTATGTGATGTGAGATAGGGATTAGAATTAGTGCTTATACCATATGGAAATCTAATTGGCCCAGCATAATCAGATTATTTCATTAGATGACAGTACTATTTTAGTGCTACCTTCAATAGATTAGATTTAGCTCAATGTATTTAAAATACTGATATTTTAAGTGATATTGTCTCTTAATTTTTCCCCTAATTATCTCATTGCATTTAGAAATGCAATTTATTTTTCAATTTGAATAACATCCAGAATCAGTCTAAGTAACAAATGTCAGTTCTGGGGAGGTTTCAAATGATTGTTATCTGCCTTATTATGTGCTGTGTTTTCTTACTTCTTTGTATGCCTGGTAATCTTGGCTTGAATGACAAACACTGTGAATTTTACATTGTTGCTTATTTTGTATTTTCATTTTACATTGTTGCTTATTTTGCTCCTTGTACCTGTATGTAAATTACCAGGAAGGTTCTCTGTTTCTTCCTGTATATTGTCTACTAAACCTCCCTTTTCAATTCTGTTTCCAAATTAGCCTGATTTTCAATTCTGTGAATTTCCAGTTCATTTCTTTATCCGCACTTGTTTAGGTTTCTGCAGTTTCTGCATGTTTTTTACCTCAGTCTCTTAGCTTCCTAACCACCTTTTACATAGCTGCTAGAACACATGCATGTGTATGTGTTTATACACAGAATTCCGAGGAGTAATCAATCATAGTCATAATTAGCAACTAGGTACTTGGCACATATTATATGCCAGGTGCTAAAAATGTAGTATTTCTAATAGTCACAAAAATCTCTTTGAATTGGATAATTGGATAATTCTATTCTCATTTCATAGGTGAAAAGACTGAGTCTCAAAAACCTCTCATTTGTGTAAGATCTCAGGCCTCATCTGAGGCAAAAGTGAGTCTGGTTCACATCTGCTTAGCTCCAAAGCTTATACTCTCTCGAGATGCCATCATTCACCTCTATAGAATGTGTTTTATGTTATGAATGTTGTTATTTTTTACATCTTTTCAACAGGACTGTAAGCTTTTTGAGGTCTTTTAGTTCTTTTGTATCATTCAAGCACCAACTGCCTCGGCAGACCATAAATATTGATCAATTGGTTGAATTTTTATGACAGAATTCCTCAAAATAAAAATAGGCAGGTACTAGAGGTGTGTTCAATGTGAATAGGCTGTAAGGCTCTTTTGCTCCAAACTTATACTCACTGGACAATGGTTCCCTGATGAGAGAAAATAGCTCTAGAAAAATGAGTTAGTAACAATGAGATCATTTTCTCCTTGAAAAATGTCCCAAGTTCAATAATGCCTGGACATTATATTTTACTGATATCTTCTGAAAAGTCAGGAAATAGTAGACCATCTCTAAGGTTGTTTCAAAACTAATTCAGTGAGCTTTCAGTCTTCACTTTAGTCAAGGCTGCAGTCACAAAATGGAAGCATCCATCAAATTATTAGACAACGCAGACTGAGAGAACCTTTCCCTAACCCTATATACACTCCCCAGAAGAAAATGAATAAAAGAACCTGATTAAAGGAAAAAGATTTGTGACCTAGTTCATTGTTTCTATTCAGTATATTTCCCATATATCCACTATATAACTATTCAAACTTTTCCTTTACTTTGGTGAAGGAAATGTGATATCTTCATTATGAAGTGTAAGCTTTTTCATCCCTGGCTGTAACCGGGTTAAAGAGATTACACAAAAAGCAAGGGAAATGGACATAAATTCAGAGAAGGAATACCTATCCTTAGGCAAACTATATATTTTCTTCATTTTTGCAAGGGACATTGGGATTTATAGATAACTGGTATAAAGTTGTAAGTGACTATGTGAACTCTTACTTTTATGTTACCAGGTAGATAGACACCTGAAATACAGAAACAATGACTTTCAAATATAGCCAATTTTTAGTCAAGATTTTTTACCGATACAATCAGAAAGAACGAGTTCCAACATTTGCTGCAACATGGACGGCACTGGAGGAGATAATGCTTAGTGAAATAAGTCAAGCAGAGAAAGACAACTATCATATGATTTCTCTCATCTATGGAACATAAGAACTAGAATGATCAGTAGGGGAAGAAAGGGATAAAGAAAGGGGGGGTAATCAGAAGGGGGAATGAAACATGAGAGACTATGGACTATGAGAAACAAACTGAGGGCTACAGAGGGGAGGGGGGTGGGGGAATGGGATAGACCGGTGATGGGTAGTAAGGAGGGCACATATTGCATGGTGCACTGGGTGTTATACACAACTAATGAATCATCGAGCCTTACATCGAAAACCGGGGATGTACTGTATGGTGACTAACATAATATAATAAAAAATCATTATTAAAAAAAAAAAAAGATTTTTTACCGATAAGTAATCTTGTTAAACTATTGCTTTTCTGAACATCCATCCTATAAATAAAACAGGATTAGCCTTGACATTTTAAGCTTTAGTTACAGTGGCTGGTTGCATTTAATTGTGTACAATATATTCAAGTAAGCAAATTCCAAATGGAACCGAATGATCTCTTAATATTAACTATGTCTTTTACTGACTCCTTTCCCCGTATGTTCCTTAAATAGTTTAATTTTGTTTCCTGTTGCTTTTTATGCATATTTTCAAACAATAGTCCTCTTGCCCCATAATCTTTTAAATTAGATCATCATGTTACTGTACCTATCAATATTGAAAGTAAACACTATTATCTCTGTTAATATAAATTGATCAGCATTTCATTTATGCTATAAAATTCTATTACTGTCCATTAAAATCTCTGAAAAGGAAGACCTTAATCTATGAGACATCTTTCTTTTCCAGGTAGCTAGGAAATATCTTCAAATTCTCTTGGCATTTTAGTGCTGTGTTTAGAACCAGGGTGTGATTTAAAGGAAAACACTAAATGGATAGGATTTGCCATATTAACTGACAAGGCTTTTGGAAACACCCATATCATTGTATATAATGAGATTTTCAAACAAAAGCTGGACATACCAAAAAAAAAAAAAATCAAGACTAATGCTAATTATTTTTAAGCTACTATAAAACTAGTTTATAAACCCACAAATTGACTATTTTATGACTTTTTTTAAGGTAAAATTTAAGGATCAATTTTTTAAAACTATGTGGGCATTTTTGAGGCATTTATATAACCTATAAATTAAATTCTTTAAAAGATCCTGTTACCTGGAATGACTCCGATCCCCCGTAATACTGATCCCTTGCTTATGATTAAGTTCATTTTATTTTCTCAGATATAAAAGTCATTGGACAGCCTTTGTTATGTGGCTTTGTTCTTGTAAAGAACATGAAATTAAGAGACTCTCTGGATAAACCCAGGTGTGATAGGAACCTGATTTCTGTATCAGAGTGGCTTATTGGATCTGTTTCCCTGTTTGTTTTCTGGATTCAGTGGCTAATTTGGTTTCTAATCATGCTTTTGACCCCATTTCCAGACTGTTTGTGGTAACGGGTAAAAGCAAGGCCCTGCGGTAGGTAATTAAGTCTGCAAAAGCAGGGCTGCTTACTTTTCATTGCAGCACATAATCAGAGTGCTGTTGCTCAAGTGTAAAATGTAGAAATTAATGACCCTATATAATACAGATTAGGGCTTTCATTTTAAAAACTATCAGTGCAGAAG
Organism: Ursus maritimus; assembly: GCF_017311325.1. Classification (NCBI taxonomy): domain Eukaryota; kingdom Metazoa; phylum Chordata; class Mammalia; order Carnivora; family Ursidae; genus Ursus; species Ursus maritimus. The sequence continues at coordinate 15,210,828 of NW_024427107.1, forward strand.
AACAAAGGTAGGAAGAACAGCGTGATATTTGGAATTCCAATATATAGTAAAGCTTGCAAATTTTGAAAGAGGCTTCTAAGCATGAGACTAATCAAAATTCGCCTTGTGTTCTAAGGTGATTGATTAGTTCCGAACTCAAATATATTACTGCCCCATTGCATCTTTGAAAAGGCACAATTAGACACATTTGTCCATGTCTTTTCACTTGTAAACATGTCCTATTGTTCATTCAAATCAAATGGAGTAAGTGAAAGCATTTATCATGCCGAGTACCACATAGTAGGTACTCAATTAATAGTACAGTGTTTAAATATAAAAAGATAGTTTCTAGAAAGAGGTAGCAACGCAAAATCCAACAGCCATGACAATAGTATACACAGATGTTTAAAAGCCACATAATCACATAAAATTCTCTATACACTATTATTTTTCTCAGACGTTTTCTGTGTTAGAGTTCAGCACCCTTGCTGTAGAAGGATATCAGTGTACAGTGTACCCTTCATAGAAAGAAAAGTGAATTTCAACAAAAACCCAATGTTCATTGATACAAAGCTTAACTGCCAAAAAAAATGCATACATGTTACAACATGATCTGATGATTCGGTCCTCAGTGTATAATCATACTCATATACTTCAACAACATGAACAATGCAATCAATAATCAAATCAATAGATTTTCAGGGTTCTTTTCTAAACTGTTAGATTATTTTGATTATATGTTTCCCCATGTCTGTTACTGTTAATCATTTTTTTCAATTTTTCCTATAAAGTGAATTCTCATTTGTTATCAGTAATAAACTGGCTCATCGGCTAAATACCTCACTAAGGTGATGAGAACAGCATTATAATTTTCATATTGCACATGGAGAGACTTAGACATGGTAAAAATGACGACACAGTTGTCACGTATAGGAATAGTCCACATCACTAAACATGTATCATTTTGTTCTCTAATTTATACAAGTTCTCACCAGATCATGTTCACTGACTCTTGCATAAGAAAATACAGTCATAGTACCCCTGAGATGTTACTTTAAAAGGTAAAGTTAAGATAAAGGTTCCAAACTAAGTGATCCAGAATGAGACAGCATCACTCCCTTTGAGCAGTTGGTAAAACATTTGGTGTGTTGATCTGGCACAGTTCTAAGCTTGTATTAGAAAAATCATGAACACATGAAGAACAGCATTTGTTGCATATTGGTAACCATTTTATCTATTTATAAAATATGCTATGCAGCATTGTTTTCTAAACAGAAGAAAGTGGATCTTTGGCTTGTCTTTTCCATCAGACTTTAAATGACAAGAACATGGTGTGAAGTAAGCCCGGAAGTTACAATAATGAACTCTACCACCAAGCACTTGTGCTTTGCAGTTCAATTTCCACACTGGCCGGGACCCACTCAAGGGTTTAGTGATTATTCATTGTGACCAATAAATACAGTGAATTTCAATAAAATCTTGCCATCCATGTTCAGTAAGTGCAATGCCATCACCACAAACAACAAGACACACCAGTGACTCATCACACTAATATTGTGAGATCAGGCAGTTGTTCACAGCCCAATTGATCTATCCCTTCCCCTATAAATTATGCAGGTAGATGTTTCTTCTTATAGCTTTGCTGAAAGCAAATTTAAAATTACTGTTTGGTTATTTTTAACCTAAGTGAGGTTGTTAAAAATGGAATACCATAAATACCGGACAAGCTATGTTCTGAGTATGCGCCTCTTCTTGCTATGCGGACTGGAACTGGGTAGTCCTGCCCCTGACCCATGGAGAGAAGCCATAGAAGGGACCCAGAGGCTGAGGATCTGATGATAAAGAGATTAGAACCTAAGGGTCCCGCCTCTGACAACTCCAGCAATTTCAGAGGCTCACTTTCATAGTTTGACACTCCTGAAAAATTTTCAGTCGGAAAAGCCCCTAGCCAATTATTCACTGAGAAGTCCAAGCACGTGAAACCATTGCTCTTCCCAGGTTTAGCAAACAATGAGCAACCGCCAATGACAGGCAGCAGAGTAGATGTGGATTTGGCCACTTTTATTTGAAATATGAACTGGCAGTAAGAGTTGGGCATAGGAGAGAACAACGAATTTGCAATCCCAAAGAGCAGATTGAGGAAGAAAAAAAAAAATCCCATTTTCCTCTTTTTCATCAATCAGGTTATTTATGTCCACTTGATTTGAGATTCAGGTCCGTTTAACTGAATTTAAAAAAAAAAAGTGATAAAAACAAAAAGATGGAGCCATGTGTTGGAGCTGTTATTTTGCTGTGTTTTTTAATGTTCACTGCCCAGGCTGTATGTTGTTAGTATCTAAGCATCCCCACAGGTGTATTTCACTGTCTCTACCTTGTAGATGAAAATACAGTTAGGGAAGTAGGTGGCTGGGAACGCCACTCAGCCAACAAACGGAAAACTTGAGAATCTAATGTTCACTTGGAAAAAGGAATAGGTGCAAATAAAATGAACTTCCTAAAAAGAAGCAGCATGGGAGAAAGACCATGTCCAGTTTTATTGGCACTTTTAACCACTCTTTACTCTCTAATATTAGGCTATGAAAAGTGTGTTAAGCTACTCTTTTTGATGCTTGTAATTTATCCTGGGTATACCTCTGATTTTTAGCCTTGAGTCCTCTCTTTTTTATCCATTTAACTGTTTTTCTCCACCAAACTTGAATAGCATGTCTTGTTTGTCCTCTCTCTCTTTCTTTTTTTTTCTTTCTTTCTCTTTCTTTCTTTCTTTCTTTCTTTCTCTTTCTTTCTTTCTTTCTCTGTCTGTCTTTTCTCAAGATGAGGCTTCTTGGATTAATTGTTGCTTACTCCATGCTATTCAACTAAAAATAGGACACCCTAGGTTGGACACAGAATTCAGGACTTTATAGCTATAAGTGAGATTGAATAGAATTTGTCTTATTAAGTAATCAAACATATTATAAAGCTACCATAATTGAAAAATTTGACCCTGAGGTAAGAATAGACATTTCAACAGTTCAGAATAATTAGACCACACAGATGATACTATTTTTGTAAGAATTTAATACTTAATAAAATTAACATAATACATCAATATGAAGAATAATACTCCATAAAGTATTTAAAAGCTACATACTAGAAGATTGAGGAGGGGATGTATTAAAGATTCTAACCTCATCCTAAAATAAACCCTATATCTATTAAATAATTAAATAGGAAAAAATCATATCAAAAAGACTGAAGGAAGTAGTGAAATATTTATGAAACTGCTGAAAAGTTTATTCCAAACTAAAAATATACTGAAGAAATTAGAAAGTAAAAAAATAATAATAATTCCAAAACTTGCCATGTGTTGGCGTTCATTTTGGTCCTAAGAACTTCCCCGTTTTGCCTCATCTAATATCCACCATCTCCTGTGACAAAAGTAGTATCATTATCCCCATTTTACAGACGAGATAACAAATGCTAAGAAAGGTTAAGTAATGGGTCCAAGGTTACCTAGTTAATATCAGAGCCCAAACTGCTAGTTCCAACCCTTAACTACTACACTGTACAGAAGTATTTTACATCTTAATGATTTCTGATGTAACAAAGGCAAGGAAACCCACTAAAAACTATATTTTGTACGGTAGAAAAGATGGGGAAAGTTAGTACCTTTATTTTGAAGGAAGATTATTTAACAGATTTTTTTTAAAGAGTAAAATACCCTTCGTCTATTAAATCAATGGAAGTAAATATAATCATTTCTTCTTTGTGGGCATTGTGAAACCAATATTTCTTACAGTGCCATGGGAAACTACTTGATTATGTTCAAAATTCATAACTGTGTCCATGATTAGATCAGTCTCCTTCATCTCATAACTAAAAATATATAGGGGACAACCAAAAAAACAAAAAACAGGAAAAAGAAAACAAAAACTACTGCCAGTCAACTGGTGGATACGACCAGAAAAGATTTTTATAAATTATATATCCACATAATTTTGGAATGAAACTCAACAACTCCTTTATAATATTCCACCTCAAAAGAAATAAAGTTTAAAAGAAGATGATGAAATCTAGTATCTTTCCTCTTCTGAGATGCCCCAACCCAACCTTTACCCCAGGCACTCATTTTTCGTAGTAATAAAACCTGGTCGCCCGTCCCTCTACAGCTATTTGAGATCCGTGTATTGTTGCCTTTCCCTTTTAGAAATTTTCTTCCCACATCAATTTGGAGACGATAATTCCTACAAAATGATAGGGTTGAGAGCAGTGGTCATAGTAGTGTTGCACGTTTAGGGGCCTCATCCCAAATGAGTAAGTCACTGCAAGCTTAATGGCAATAGGAGGGAGCCCAGGTCCTAGGGCATCCCCGGGACTGCAGTGTCTCATAAACTCCACTGCATCAGAGGAAGATATCCAGGTAATGGGGACAGGAGAAAATTATACCTCAGTGCTATGGCATTCACAGGACTAATGCCTGCCGATGCTGGGAATTGGTCTAGGAGCAGAGTATATCAAGCTGCCCTCCAGCTGACATTATGACAAGGAGATTTAATGAGCACCCAGATACAAAATGGGCCTGGAATAAACATTGTGTTGCGATTCATTCCTTCCCACTTAAGAAAGAAAAAGCATCAAACAAGGACAAACAAAATTAGCAGCCCTTTAAAAAAACCCCATCAAAACAAGGGAGCAGTCCCATCAGCTCAAAAGCCTCTCTGGACTAACGGGACCTGAGTAGAGGCCCCAGGTGACTGGCGACACCAGTGTCAAACAACTAGGCACATAGCTCTTCCTGTCTTCTGAAATTCAGACTGGCTGTGGCAGGGTTTGCCCCTGAGATCCAGGTAGTAAAAGAAGTGGAAAACCCTGCCTGGGGAAAGGGAAGCTGGATGTGGGTTTTGATATCCTAAAACAAATGCCCGCTTTTGACATTGTCCAAGCACAACGTGCCCCTGCCTGCACACCACACATGAAACCTGCAGGTGCACAGACCCCGGGCACATCCGCAGACCTCAAACTCAGCTCTGCTCTTCTGAGAAAAGCCCAATTCACCTACAGTCGCGAAGAGGACACCCACGGCAGCCGCTATATCATCCAGCTTAGCTGTTCGTGTCCAGATCTGTGTGGACTATTAAGTCTATTATTGTTCAAGAGGAAGCCAGAGTGGCAGGTTTTGATGTGAAATCTCCTGTTTTAAATGTGAATAATTAAAATTTTTTTTTTAAAAATCCGTACAACCCCAAAACATCTGTACATCGGATCCAGCATTATCATCTAATTTTGTGACTTTTGAAGTAGAGCAGAAAGACAAGGAAATGGAAAATAGGAAAGAAATTTAAGAATGTGTATTGCAGAATATGTATTGATCCAGAAGGTCAATGTGTAACAAATAAGAGGAGTTCCAGAAAGAAATTGTAGTTTATAATTATGTAGATTGCTATGTGTTTACTAAAAAGCTAGTAGACCGAGCTCAAAGAAAAACAATGCGACTACTCTAGGATGAAAGCAATTCCCAGAATATCAGCCGTACAACAGAGCTGAAAAGCAGTTGATCCAAATAGAGGGAAACGTCAAAGGCTTTACAAGGATATTCTTTTGAGAAGAAAATGGATTATATTCAAAATGGTGTATGAAAAGAAAAGCTGGAAGATCTCCGTAAGATGATGAAGAAAGCATATATTTCCTCTGTCAATTAACAAAATAAAGGAAATTAGAAATGGCAGGAAGAAAAGTTGTTCAGTAAAGTCATAATCCAAATATGAAGTGAATGAACACGTGGCAGAATAATGAGCAATTGGTGGTCAGAAACAAAAAGATTCCACTTAAATTTGATGCTTGGAACACATTCCTTTTCAAGCAACAAAGATATAAAAACATGGAATCACATTCCTTCTACACCGGCCCAGCAGGTGCCTTGGTCTGTGAAAAAATAATATTTATATAATTATTTTGGTTTATGAAATAAGATAGAAAGCATTTAAACATCATTTAACACCATGAATGAAATCATTTAGAAATAGCAAAAATCATTATGTAACTAACAATTGTGGGGATAATTTCAGTGCATTGAAAGAGTATAAATGCTTTGAAGTTGAAAAGGTTAAGACACAGAGTTAAACAATATTATTTAGAATTATGGTGGTGGCCACCAGAGAAACTAAAAACACAAAAAGAATAGAGAAAGATGGTTCTGGAAGGGGGCATTGGAGGTATAGGAATTGAAGCTTTTCTTTTCACTTATACCGTGTGTATTGTAATTATTTTCATGGCACATATGTTTTACTTTTATGATAAAAATTATTTTTATTTAAGTTAACCACTCAGAGAATTTTAAGTGAAATACATAGCTTACAGAGCTCAGGAAAGATAAAAGGAAACAAGGTAGTTTAAGGAGTGACTTTCCCCTACCATCTATTAATATTCCCCAAAATATGAAATGATGTCAGAAGATACAACACATGGGGCGCCTGGGTGGCACAGCGGTTAAGTGTCTGCCTTCGGCTCAGGGCGTGATCCCGGCGTTATGGGATCGAGCCCCACATCAGGCTCCTCCGCTATGAGCCTGCTTCTTCCTCTCCCACACCCCTGCTTGTGTTCCCTCTCTCGCTGGCTGTCTCTGTCTCTGTCGAATAAATAAATAAAATCTTTAAAAAAAAAAAAAAAAAAGAAGATACAACACAAATTTCATTAAACTAACAAGACAAAAGATCAATATATAATATAACCCAATTGTGTACAAAATATTTAGAAACATTTATAATTTAATATTGCAAAAGTAATGTTAATTTTAAAACATCTATTATCTCTAAGGCAATTTCTAAAAATTTTCCTTAAAAAAATTCAAGCTCTAGAAAAAGCTACGTTCATGAAAATATATATTGCATCCTTATTTAAAATAGCTAATCACTGAAAGCTTCCTATATTTAGATAGATAAATTATGTTAAAATATCCTAAGCCACTGAGGAAGGACAGAGCTAAGGTTGAGCCCAGAGGTAAAGGACAGAAAGATCTTCCTTGGAAAGAGCAGATTTGATGGTGCCCTCTGGGTGGGGCTGAGGCTCGAATGCTAACTCTCCAGGAGACACTACTTCTAATTGCTAGAAATCTACAGCTTTCTGAGATGCACTATGCCCAGGGGTATGTTGGTGAAAAGTTTAACAATTGGCTCTCCGGGAAGAAAAATTCTGATTTCCAGGATGTGTATACTCCCGTCACAGCTGATTTTAACTTATCAACTTGATGTCACTAAATGCAGGTAGCACAGAATTTTACAGTATTTCTATCATAAACACAAGAGAATAGGTAATAGTAAAAATGTAATGAAATGAAAAGGAAGTGATGAGTTTTCAATATGCATTAACATTCTTTTTAATAAAATTAATTTAATTTAAACCAATTAATATGATTTATTTAAGTTTATATCATTTTTAATAATAGCCCTATATAACAATTAGCTCACAAAATCCCTGAAAAATTAACAGTCATCTATTATGAGGCCATGTGAACGGGCTTCCAAGACCTCTTTGCTTATTCCTAGCTTCTGCCTTTGGGAAGCTCAAACCTATATTGTGCCATGACCTGTTTTTATCGGGCGGGGTTCCTTTTTAAAAGCCTTCTCACTAATTCTTTAACTGCGGCAAAAATTCAGATAACAAATTTTGTCATTTTAACCATTTTTAAGGGCACAGTTCAATGATATTAAAAACATCCACATCGTTATGCAACCATCACCACCATCCATCTACAGAATTCTTTTTATTTGGAAAACTGAAACTCTATACCCTTTAAACAGTATTCCACATCCCTTTTTCTGCAGTCCCTGGCAACCACCATTCTACTTTCTGTCTCTATAAATTTTAGTACTATGGGTATTTTGTATACGTGGAACCATGCAGTATTTGTCCTCTTGTGATTGGCTTATTTCACTCAGCATGCTCCTCAGAGTTCATCTATGTTCTAGCATGGGGAGGGATTCCTTTTAAGATAACCAACAACCCTGCCAGCCAGAGGATCCCTGTCGGACAATATGGGTCAGGTACCAGTCACTACAGAAAACACACATGCCGGACCCTCCAAGTTCTTCTCGTTTGGCTTAAGGTTTCACTCAATGAAATCCTACATTGTCTAATCTTCATAGAGTACTTACTCTTCTATCATATAGTCTGGAAGTGGTTGATGAATGAACTTGGACCAACCAGTCTGGAGCTGTGTTCGCTACCGGAATCTGTGAGCCCTTGAGCACCTACTCTTCTCACTTCTGACCCTCGCGCCAAACTCGAATCATGGAGAGTCCAATTTTAACACTTGAAATACACTCTGATGACTCTTCCTTCTTTATCTCTAGCCCTGGTTTCTCCAGAGCTCCATCCAACATCCAGTACCTGTCACACACACAGTAATATCAGACCCGCCCCCTTCCTCCCCATATAGTTCTTCCCTGTGAGTGCGTCCGGCTGCCTCTGTAGTTTACACGCTCATTCTCTGCAGCCCAATTTAACCATAGTTCACTACCAGTCTTCCTCTCCCTGGGCTTTTCTTTGACTACCTGCTACATTTGCAACAGAGTGATGTTACTCAAATTCAAAGGTGATTTTGCCACCTTTGAACCTTTTGATGACTTCATAAGATCTCCTCCTCATGCCTTGCCTACATTATGCCTCCTTTCTTTTTTGCAAGCCCTCTGGCACCAGAAACTTCTCCGGGAATGACTGCAGTGCCTTGCACATGCCATGTGTTCAGTCTCCTCATTCACGTTATCTTTTTGCCTGAAAGTTCAAATTCTCTTCTCCTCCCCAGCTTTTCAGCCTAAAGAGCTTGTAACCGTCCTTTAAAATTAACTTTTTAAAATAAAGCATTTTATGACCATTTCCCCAAAAAGGGTTTGACTGTTTTCCTTTTTTTTGTTGTTGTTTTTCAAATTACTTTCTTTTTTAAAAAAATTTATTTATATTTAGACAGAGAGAGGCAGAGAGAGAGAGAGAGAGCGGGGGGGGGAGGGCAGAGGGAGAGAATTTTTCAAGCAGACTCCCTGCTGAGTGAGGAAACCAACGAGGGCTGGATCCCATAATCCATGATATCATGACAAGAGTCAGACACTTAATCAACTGAGCCACCCAGGCGCCCCTCAGATTACTTTTTATATAACTCTACCATTATACCTATGAAATTCTATTGTACTTCTTTGATTATATGCCTAATTTCCTCCAGAAGAAAGCTATAAGCTATCTGAGATCTAATTTTACTAATTTTTACATTCTCAGAGTATAATGTAGTACCTGGCAGGTGTTTGTTATTCAGTCTTTAAAAGGAATAAATGAGGGGCACCTGGGTGGCTCAGCAGGTTAAGTGAACAACTCTTGATTTCGGTTTAGGTCGTGATCTCAAGGTCATGAGATCAAGTCCCTCGACCAACTCTGTGCTCAGTGCAGAGTCCGCTTGAGATTCTCTCTCTCCCTCTCCTCTGTTTCTTTCCCGGCTCGCACTCTCTCTCACAAATAAATAAACACACACACACACACACACAATCTTTTTTGAAAAAGGAATAAATGAATAAAACTATAAATAAAATATTATAAAACTATTATTATAGAGTTTTAAGGTATGAGATTATATTATAATGTGTGAAAAATATTAATAAAGCAAGACACAAAATTGTATTTATATTATGCATGTAACTTGGTGAAACATATGTACTTAGAATAGAAACTGGAAGAAAATATACACAAATTACTGAAGTTTTTTCATTAGGATATTAACATTTGAAGTGATTCTCATTCTCTCTCTTTCTCTCTCTCTCTTTCTCCACTTCTCCTCTCCTTTCTTTTCCAAATGTTCTGTCAAATGTTCAAATTTCTTTTATAACTACATGTATTTATATATAACTATATATATTTATTTTAGGAGACAGATGGTTACATGATCCTCAATGGTATATCTGGTTTTATGTGTATAATTTCTTTCAAAATCACTTGAATATAGAATCCTAAGAAATGCTTCCTCATGAAGACTGGTGGCCGAGAGTTTGGGCAAAACTATACTAACTCAATTATACCAACCTCGAAAGTCAGGTTATTGCTATCTCATTTCTCTGTTCTGCCATCCCCAAACATTCCAAGAACTACCCAAATCTAATCATTTTTTAAAAAGCTTCCCCTCCCCCAATATTTCCCATTAGTTTTTCCTCAAAATTTTCTTCAAAGAAGTCCCCTGTTCTATAATAGTGTATTCTCACAGCTTCTATGTAATTCAACTTGTAGGCAATAATCAAGTACACATTTGAAAATCATGGTCAAAATGAGACATAGAGCTTCATACTTCTATTGACTGCATATCCCTTGTATAAGACAAAACCACAAAAATCCATGGACAGAATTTCTTTCCTTTCTGTGAAGGCAGTGTCGACTGGGAAGCTCCAAAGCTCTCAATTGTGCCCTCTCACCCCCAGGTCACACGCAATTCAAAGGCCAGGACATATATGAGGCATCTCTACTCTTTGGTGCTATGGAGAGTCATATCATAGCTTGGTGAGATACAGCAGAAGAAACAGCCACAGCATCAATAAAAGAACAGTGATTAGGGCGCCTGGGTGGCTCAGTCGGTTAAGTATCTGCCTTCAGCTCAGGTCATGATCCCGGGGTCCTGGGATCAAGTCCCACATTGGGCTCCCTGCTCAGTGGGGAGCCTGCTTCTCCCTCTTCCTCTGCCTGCTGCTTCCCCTGCTTGTGCTATCTCTTTCTCTCTGTCAAGTAAATAAAATATTTTTAAAAAATAGAGAACAGTGATTAGAAAAATAAAATTTGTCGCTCTCTGTTTTAGTATTAACTTTTTATAGAAGGGAAATGGAAAGTCAGAAGAAGCTAGTTGGAGCCAAATTTATGTTAGGCACTATGATTTGTATATGTAGTCCTTATTTCATATTAGATTAGTGATTAAAAGAGCAAACATCAGAACCTAAATATGTGAACTTGAATCCTGGCTCTTCCAGGTAACTGTGTGACTTTGGATAAATTACGCGGTCCCTTAATTTTATCAACTGTAATCTTGGGGTGACATTAACAGACCTACTTGATAGCATGGTTTTGAGAATTGAGTTAATATATAAAAAGCCTTAGCATAGAGACCGGCACATAATAAATAGTTTCTAAGTGTGATTTAAATTTTTTAAATTTTTCATTAGTTAACTGTTATATCATCCCTTTGAGGTAGGGGTTGCTACTACCATTTTACATATGAGAAGATCTAAAACTAAATACAGAGGCTTGTCATGCGTTACGCGTAAAACTCAAATCCAAACTCAAAGCACAGAGATTTCGCTCCTATATCCCAAACAATGCTTTTACAGACCAGGAAAAAAAAGGCATATTATATTTAAATCTTGGCAATCCAAAATCCCAAGGAACTAAGCTTTTCAAAATAAGAAAATTTTCTGGATAGCTGAATCTTAATCCGTATAAACACAACATTCTTTTGGTTTCCACTCTACGTTCCTGAACATAACATACACTTAACATAATTTATTTTATTCTTTGTAATAAAGCCTCATCATTTCTATCAATTATCGTACAGAGCTATAAGAGCCCATGTTCTCAGGCCCTGAAGAGCTGGTAAGTTCTGGAGAGAAATTTGCTCCTTCACTTAGTGGCCCTTGCTTGGATCTATTCGAGTTCTTGGAGCTGTCGCTCTATGGTTTTAGTCACTCCTCGTCTATCCTGGGCCACAGCCTTCCCAGGCCTCTGCTGGCAGCGTGCCTGCCAATAGCAGCCCCTTTTTCCTGATACTCCTCCTTCCACGCGTTCTGTGGAGTTGATAGAAATAAGTGTATACCACCAGACTGATGATGATTATAATCACGAATCAGAATGAGCAGAATCTGAGCGAGGCCTGAAGGACCGTGTAAGTAAAATCCATGTGCTTTACATGCGAACATTAGAGCGTCTTATTTGGCTCTCTACAGACCATTGGCACACTAACTTGTGCTCACTAACTATGCACCCAGTTAATTCATTCCACTTCAGGACAATGTTGACTTGGAATATTTAAGCCCCACATGGAGATTTATATAAAAAATTATTGGGAAGCAAGAGGACTGTTATAAACCACAGCCCTGGCACTTGAGACGTCGTCTGTGCTGTGCTCTTCTGCAAAGGTGTGTGCGAACAAGACACAGAATAGAGAAGTTTGTCATTTAGATATATTTTCAGGACTTTTGCCTGTGGTTTTTTGCGTCTACAACAGGCTCACTGGAAAGCTGAAATAAATATTTCAGATGATCACTTATCAGAAAATAATTTCATGAAGGATGTTCATTCTAATGCATAGAATGTCACATATGCCACACAATGTTATTATTTTTCTTGCAATTCACTCTAACCCTTAGTTAGAAGAGCAATGGTGGGGCACCTGGGTGGCGCAGTCGTTGAGCATCTGCCTTCGGCTCAGGGCGTGATCCCGGCGTTCTGGGATCGAGCCCCACATCAGGCTCCTCCGCTAGGAGCCTGCTTCTTCCTCTCCCACTCCCCTGCTGTGTTCCCTCTCTCACTGGCTGTCTCTCTCACTGGCTGTCTCTGTGTCAAATAAATAAATAAAAAATCTTAAAAAAAAAAAAAGAAGAAGAGCAATGGTGACCTAATTCCTCTAAACTCTATCTTTAAATATTTTAATGCCGATTTCAATTTATTTAGTCACTGATGAGATTCTAAAATGTATCAGGTTGTGGAAAGTTTGGAACAGTAGTTCTTCTCCTTTAATTTCATATTGTTCTTATTCCATCTAATGGCCTTTTTAGATTTTTGTTTAATATTCTAGACAGGCAGAAGAAAACATAATGTGACATACTGAAATATTAATTATGATAATCAATCTGTATTTGGTGGTCTCCCCAAATTTGCTTTCAGCCTTGATAACTTATTTGTGATGAATAATTTTCTTTTACACAGAGCTTTTGTCATGGCATGAGTCTGTCCCAAAACACTTACAAACATTAAACTTTTTATATTTTCTTTTTTTTTAAGATTTTATTTATTTGTCTTTCTCTGCTTGACTTATTTCACTTAGCATTATCTCCTCTAGTGCTGTCCATGTTGCAGCAAATGTTGAGAACTCGTTCTTTTTGATAGCTGAGTAATATTCCATTGTATAATGGACCACATCTTCTTAATCCAGTCATCTGTTGAAGGGCATCTCGGTTCCTATGGTTTCTCTCATCTATGGAACATAAGAACTAGGAAGATCGGTAGGAGAAGAAAGGGATAAAGAAAGGGGGTAATCAGAAGGGGGAATGAAGCATGAGAGACTATGGACTCTGAGAAACAAACTGAGGGCTTCAGAGGGGAGGGAGGTGGGGGAATGGGATAGGCTGGTGATGGGTAGTAAGGAGGGCACATATTGCATGGTGCACTGGGTGTTACACGCAACTAATGAATCATCGAACTTTACATCAAAAACCAGGGATGTACTATATGGTGACTAACATAATATAATAAAAAAATATGATTATATAAAAAAAAGAAATGCAAAATGAGGTCACCACATGGAAAGCAGTCTGGAAGTTTCTAAAAATAATTAAAAAGAGAATGCCATAAGAAAAAAAAATTATTTATTTGTGAGAGAGATGGAGAGAAAGCACAAGCAGGGGGAGCAGCAGGCAGGAGAGAAGCAGGCTTCCTGTTGAGCAAGGAGCCTGACGCAGGACTCAATCCCAGAACCCTGGGATATGACCTGAGCCAAAGGCAGATGCTTAACCGACTGAGCCACCCAGGTGCCCCATGACTTTCTATATTTTCATATAAAAACTCCTCTCTGTAATCACTATTAAGCTTTTTCATCAATAAACTTTTCCTTCGATAACATCCTTCACTTCCTCATTCCAATATTTTATTAATCTTTTATGCAAAAATCTTCACTATAATATTGCCAGTTTGCTTGCCATTCTGCTTATATTACTTGTTCTTCTCAAATTCTTCCCTTTGCATGTTAATTATTCCCCCACTGTAACATCTCCGTTCCTTTCCTCTGCTAACCCAAATATCCTCTTTTCTTTGCATCTTCCAGGAAGCCTTCTTGGTTTAACCACACCTGATTTTTTTTCATGTGGCTATGTTTTATTTGTATTATTTATCTTGTTGGATATGCTTCCTTAAAAGTTTTCTATTGCCTTTTCATGAGTACACGCCCCATCTCTCAAAACAGTGTAAGGAATCTATCACTGATAGGAACCATCTTTTTCTCATTGATATTTATCTCCTTTGCCCAGATGTATTCTCTAAAATTTACATTCTTGGTACATTTATTGTTCAACTGATGATAGAAGAACTTGGGAGAAAGTGAAAGTGGTAACATTTTATTCTACATTTTGCAAACTCTTCCATTTGATTGACTATTTCTTAGGTGTTTGGCTACAATCCATGAAAGTTAGAGTTGGAACAGGTCTTAGAGGTCATCAAGTCTGATCTTATTTTAGTAGTAAGGACTACTTGGACCTAGAGACATTAAGAAACATATCCAAAGTCAACGAGCTAGTTCGTATCATTCTGAGGACTGAAATCTGGTCATCTGATTCCTAGGACATGACTCTGGGCTCTCTAACAGGCTGCCACTCTCCTTCAAGTCCTTTGGAGGTGGAAATTTAGCCATCCATGTATCATGCCTGAGATTTGCCTAGAATAAAGAGCCATGACCCTGTTTCACAGATATGCCCAAACAAAGGATGTGTCTGGCTAAGGTAGCAGAACAAATCTACAAAGGTGTCAAAACAGAACACACCTCTATTGTGTTCTACTTCTCAATGTTATCTAGTAAACTACTTTGCCTTTGTGAGAACAAATTCTATCTTCCCCAGAGGCTAAATAACTCCCTAATGGTAAATTAGTCACTTAGGAGGCACATTAACTCTTCCAGGCCACTGGGGTGTCATTACTTTGAAATCATTTGTTTCTAGGCCATTGGCTGCAATGATAGTACACTACTCTAAATGGTACCCTAGTGGCCCAAAGACCTAATGCACCTTCCTTAGTGCTAAACCTGCGACAAAGCTTAGGGAATGCTCCTAAAAC
Organism: Ursus maritimus; assembly: GCF_017311325.1. NCBI lineage: Eukaryota > Metazoa > Chordata > Mammalia > Carnivora > Ursidae > Ursus > Ursus maritimus. Next base: position 15,225,840 of record NW_024427107.1, read on the forward strand.
CCCTTCACCTCAGAGAGCATTTAGACATTTATTAAGGCTTTCCTGCCAAGGCTGGCACTGTATCAGTTTGTGTCTTTGAGTTTATTTTTACTTTAGGGGTCTTACTTCTGCTTTCAGTGATTCTCCCTCCATCCCTCTCCATTCATCCAGTATCTAATTCGTCTGGGGGCCCGGAGTCCTCATATTGCCTCCAGGTGCTCCCTTTGCCTTGCTATCAAGACTTGTGATCACTTTTTACATATGATCCTTCCTCCATGACAAAATATATCAAAATTCAGTCCCATTTCCAGAGAGGTCTACACTAGCCAGTTTTCATTAATGGATAAAATAACTCACATTAAGGTTTTAATAATGTGAGTTATTTAATAATGGTTTAACTATTAACCATTAAACCATTCAATATAATTAAGCCATTTAATAATGCTGTTAATAGCTAATAGTGAATTTTTGTATTACCTCTAAGATATGTTTTAAAACCATGTAGTTTAAAAAACTATGTATTTTAATTCATTAGACCAAGGAATATATTAATATTACAAGAAATTCAAAAGGTATAAAAAGTTATATAGTAAAATGTAAATCTCTGAGATCAGTTTCCCCTTTTCTCTGGCACCTTCTCTTACCAGTTATCCAGGTTCACATATTTGTGAACATATGTGTATATATGTACATATATTTCTTTTTCACAAATGTTAGCTTATTATATACATCGTTTCATGCCTTGATTTTTCACTTAAAAAACATAAATTGGGGGGCGCCTGGGTGGCACAGCGGTTAAGCGTCTGCCTTCGGCTCAGGGCGTGATCCCGGCGTTATGGGATCGAGCCCCACATCAGGTTCTTCTGCTATGAGCCTGCTTCTTCCTCTCCCACTCCCCCTGCTTGTGTTCCCTCTCTCGCTGGCTGTCTCTATCTCTGTCGAATAAATAAAATCTTTAAAAAATAAATAAATAAATTGGGGATAATTCTGTTTTAATACATGCAGAGTACCAGCATTATTATTTTTTTTAATTTGACTGTAGTCAATGCACAATGTTACAGTAGATTTGGGTGTGCAACATAGTGATTTGACAAGTTTATACATTATGCTATGCTCACCAAAAGTATAGCTACCATCTGTCCCATGACATCGCTATTATAATATCACTGACTTGTATTCCTTATGCTCTGCTCTTTATTCCAGTAACTTACTCATTCCATTAACTGGAGTCCTATATCTCGCACTCTTCTTCACCTATCTTGCCCAAACTTCCACCTTCCCCTCTGGCAACAATCAGTTTGTTCTCTGTATTTATAACTGATTCTGCTTTTTTTCTTTTTTAAGATTTACTTATTTGAGAGAGAGAGCGTGCAGTGGGAAGGGGCAGAGGGAGAGGGAGAGAGAGTCTTAAGCAGACTCCGTGCTGAGCGCAGAGCATGATGTGGGGCTCAATCTCACAACCCTGAGATCATCACCTGAGCAGAAACCGAGAGTCCACTACTTAACTGACTATGCCACCTGGGCGCCCCTGATTCTGCTTTTTATTTGTTTATTCATTTTTTTTAGATTCCATTTCTGAGTGGAATCATATGATATTTGTCTTTTGCTGACTTGTTTCACTTAGCATAATACCCTCTAGATCTATCCACGTCATTGCAAATGGTAAGATTTCATTCTTTTTACGGCTGTATAATAGTCCGCTGTGTATATATACCACATCTTCCTTATCCATTTATCTATGGGTGGACATTTAGGTTGCTTCAATGTCTTGACATCGTAAATAATGCTACAATAAGCATAGGGGTGCATGTATCTTTTCGAGTTATGTTGTCATTTTCCCTAGGTAAATACCCGATAGTGGAATTATTGATTCATATGCCATTTCTATTTTTAATTTTTTGAGGAGCCTCCATACTGTTTTCCACAGTGGCTGCACCAGTTTACATTCCTACCACCAATGCACTCAGAATCCTTTTTCTCCACATCCTGACCAGCACTTGTTGTTTCTTGTCTTCTTGATTTCAGCCCTTCTAACAGGCATTGGGTGATATCTCAGTGTGGTTTTTATTTGCATTTCCCTGATGACTAGTGATGTTATTATTTTTAACAATCTGTATGCTTTCCATTGTATGGATGTACCATAATTTATCTAACCCTACTTAGATAATTTATCTAGTCTCCCACTGAGGGACATTTACAGTTGTTCCCCCCAACCTTCTATTACAAACAAAATGCTACATATATTATCAGCCTTATAAGTATACCTTTATACATATGTGTGAGTGTATCTGTATAATTAATTCCTAGAAATGGAATTGCTGAAACAAAGGATATATGCATTTTTAATACTGATAAATACGATGAAATAACCATCCACAGAGTCTGTAACAATTGACATTACCTCAACAATATGTTGTGTTACCACATTTCACTGTTGGTCAATTTAATAGGTGAAAAATGATTTCGCATCGAAGAGGTTAATACAACTGACTCATGGAGCCAGGATTCACAATTACGACTAACTAACACTGAGCCAATGCTCTTACGCTCCTCTTAGCCTAGTTATGAAGACAAATTTGGGAAAAGTGTTTTCTGTATAACCACAGAAGCGACAACACGTGCGTAGACATCTACTTTCTTTGGTCTGAGAAATCAGGAGTGAGAGGTAGAGAGGTATGAAATATTGATAAGTGCAGGTATAAAAGAATAACCAACATAGATAGAGAACAGGAAGAAAGGAGAAATAAATTTACAGCTGAAATAACACAATGAGAGCTTGAGCCACTGATATAGGACTCTAAAAGAGAGATGGGGGGGGAGGTGTGATATCAATCACCCCAAGATGGAGCTCTGACTTGGTTAGCTCTCGTCCATCAGTCCTCAGCATTCCTTATTCTCATTCTCAAAACCCATTTACAGGTTTTGCTTTGGAAACATTTGTAACAGACTTTTTACCCTACACATTTGGCAGGAGTTAGTAAGGATCCTGTCTCTCTCTCTCTTCCTTCCTTCCTTTCTTTCTTTTCCTTCCTCCCTTCCTCCCTTCCTTCCTTCCTTCCTTCCTTCCTTCCTTCCTTCCTTCCTTCTTTTGCTTGCTTGCTTGTTTTCTTTCTCTCTCTCTCTCTCTCTCTCTCTTTCTTCATTACTGGGTTATTATAATTGAATCAATGGGACTAGTGATAAGTGAAAAATGCCCCAAACACTCTACTTTCATTTAAAAAAAAATTAAATAGGACAAGCCAATCTTTTCCAAGAAGAAGAGAGAAAAAAAATACCCAACCCACCATAACAGTCTTTATAGCCTCATAAACCACAGTACCACCCAAGATGTTAACAAGCTGGCATGTTTTGAGCATCAAAGATAGAGAGGAAACAGTGTTTACATGTTTGGCACAAAAACTAATGAGGAAAGTCAATTGGCCCTTTGTCTTGAGGGTCTGAAGCGCTGAGCTCTAATGTTTGGTTTCTTCGTTGGCACTTGTTCAAGTAATCACTCGTGGCCTGACAAAGCCGCGCTTGTGTTTTATTAGTGGCCATGCTGAACTCTCCCGCTCGGGCTGTGTTGTCTCTCAATAGACTGCTGCAGCAGAGGGCACACTTCCTTGAAAACACTAAATCAGAGCATGAGGATCTTTGCCCAACCAGAGCAACCCAGAGAACAACAAAAAATGTTCAGAGTACTGTTCCTTTTGTTTGCAGTGGGAGGGAGGCAGGAGCAGGAGGAAGGTAGAACCGGGGCCTGTGGCCGAGTAATTTGGAAACGGCTGCTGCAAAACCCCGTTTATAAAAGAAATCTTTCCCCATTCTAATCATGGGAGCCACGTTAACATCTGAACGTGCCGTAAGGCGTCACACGGCGCCATCCGTGAGGCCCCAACTCCAGCCTGCGGTGGCAGGAGATGGCAAGGTGACCCCAGAGGTCTTTTCTTCCTGGAATTCTAAGGGGCCATGAAAGAATAATCATGTTACTCTGTGAGGAAGCTGACTCTGTCTTTGAAAATATAGTCTGGTAGAAAGGAAAAGTTCCAAAGTAGGTCAAAGCACACTGGTGGTAACTTTTCTTATTAGGTTGCTTTTTCACCTTCCTTTCTGCCCTTCTTCCTCTCCTTTCTCTTTATTACTATTATTACTGTTACTATTATTACTATTATTATTATTATTATTATTATTTCTCTTTCGAGATAGGAATGCTTTGGACTGTCCTGGAATTTCTATCTCCACAACTGAACAAGTATCCAAACATTTGGCTGCTATTTTCAAAGTTCTAAACCAGAAACGAGGACTCCAAAATCTGGTTGCAAACAACATTTTTTTAAGTGACAGTTTTGGCAGTCTTACCTACAGATCCAGTAAAAATAAAACCCAGAACAGTTTGTTCTTAAACTATTTCTAGTACCAGTACTGTGAAGAAAGTACTGAGCTACACATAATTAAATTTATTTTTTTAAGTGACTGAAATTTTACATGTTCAGAATGAGAATTGGGGATAGGTTAAGATATGTCCTCGCCTTTGCCAAATCCTTGAAGTTCTCTCTGGCTGTCTGCCTCCCATCAGATCTTTTCATGAAGGGTGTAAGTGTACACTCGATGCATTCCCTGCCGCCGAATTAGTCTGAGCGATGCCTACACTGAGAAAATGAGAAAACGCTCAGTGAGAGCTACTGCTTGGGAGATCACATGATGAGAAGTTAAAAGTTGAGAATCCACAGCACTTATGTGACTGAAGTGGCACCTATCTATCATTAAGTAAGCAGTATTTTCTTTGCTAATTACGTCTTCGATGTTTATTTATTTTTATTTTAATGTTTTTTTGATGTTTATTTTTTAAAATGAAGATGCTGATCGCAGTAATGCTTACTTGTACAATTCTGTGGCACTTTTTATATAAGCTTCTCAAGCTCTCATTGTCCCTGCAGGAAGGAAAGCATTAATTTTACATGTGGGCAAAGTAATTCTGAATTCCTATTCTTGTTGTTAATAATATTTACTCTTATGTAATGACCATAGTATGCCAGAAACACAAATGACCTGTTGGTGGTGGTAGAATAAGTAAACATGTGGAAGCTTTCTAGAAAAGGCAGTTCTGTAAGGAAAAAAAAAAATGTTGGTGGGCTCCTGGCCTTTGAAATCCACCTAAGACGCTGATAAGTGGAGTCTGATACCTGAAACCCAGAGTCCTAGAGGAGGAGGCAATGTGTTTAAATAGGATTTGCTTTTATTAATAGGCGGTTCTATTCTCGGCCTTGAGATCAAGGGGGATCTAGGGGGAAGAGATAAGCCTCACCCGCGCCCCGTCTCCCTTCCTGCCTGTGCCTCTCTGCCGCCCCATCTTTCCCTCCGATCTCCCTGTGCCCTCCCACCCCGCACACGCACCCAATATTGTTTCTTCCCGAAGGCTCTGCGGCAAGAATGTCAGACGTCGCACGCAGCTCACATCCAGAGCTCAGACTGCTGTGAGCAGGAGCCACAGTCCCCAGCTATTTCTCCACGGAGGAGCTGTCCACGGCCAGGGCTCAGGATGGATGAGCTCTTGCTGCAGAGGGGCCGTTTCTGCAGAGCCGCCCCACAGCCCCACGGCCCCACGGCCCCACAGCCCCGCTCAGGGCAGCCGCTGCTCCGCACAGACAGGAAAGGGGGGCATCCTGACCCCTTCCTCTCAGCTCCCACTTTCTGGGGATGATTCAGTCAGAATCTATCAACATGAATGCTAAAAGTTAACTGCTATTATGATCTTTTAAGGAAAGATTTTTCCCCATTGTAAAATGTCTACATACCATGCCTAAAAACCATTTGCAGTTGCAATGCACGCGAGACCTTTTTTTTGAAATAACATGAACTAAATAAAATTACTTGCCACCCACAGCGGTATATATACAGATACACTGATGCAGTCTAAATACATCATAATATGTATCATATATATGTGCTATTGTAACTCGTTCTCATGTAAACAAGTTAGGCTTCAGGATGAGCTTAGTCACTGAACATGTTCTGTGCTTTTAACTCCTGGCAGGGGGAGGGCTTCGCTCACCAAATGCTGAAGAATCAAGGCCAACCAAATAGAATAATAACAAAAATGTCTGAACCAATGTGAATTTCACAGTGCGCATCATATCTCACAGAATAAAGAGAATGGCTCTGTGCTTTATAGTCCCTCTGTTGGCATGACCACTATGTTATCAGCCTAAGGATTCCCCAGGGACGGTAAAACTTAAGGCTGATGTATTAGAATAGTTAGATGAGGGCAATGGATTTGAACAGGGAGTCAGGTGATGTGATAATGTAGTCACCTATTCAGAAAACTGGAGAGGTAGAGCAAAGGAGAGGCAGTGGGGAAGGTGAAGGCAGAGGATCTTGGGTAACTTCCTTCTGGAGGTGAAATATTTTCGGAAAATTGTTCAGATTACAAAATGAGAGTTATTTAGAACCGAGCACCCAAATTTGAGTAGCACTGCAAAAGTTGACCCTAAATGGCAATGAAAGAGAAGACACTTCATCAACCCCTGAACATATTTTCACAGTGACATAAAGAATTATCTTATTTAAATAACTGCTTTTTGTTTTGGGTGCTTGTTACAGTTATGAGAGAATGAAATCGGAAACCATGGATGTATGCAATCAACAAACAGTAGATTGTACACATCAAAGAAATTCAGACTTAATTTGCCAGTTTCACAGTCTTTTTTTCTTTGAGGACCACTGCTCTTTTGTCTATCACTTTAAAGACATCCAAGTAAATAAATACCTCAAAATATTAAGTGCTAGTTACACGTAGACTGCAGATGTTGACAGCATCATTTCTTACAGGTAAGATTTGTGCATTAATTTATAAAATAGGAGTTTGTAAGCATTTAATAATAGCTAATAAGCTTTATTCAACACTTGCAAAAATATTAACCGATAATATCTATTTTTTAGTTTGCAAAAACGGCTTAGGAACAGAATTCCGTTACTCTAGCTAAAGTAGACTAGAATATCACAATTAAATACGTTGGCTCCCTGGTGCTATTGATACTGGCATTCTGTGAAAGCCTATAGGCTATTTCATCACTGAAAAACATCCAATTTAAAACATTTAACAGGGACCGAGTTTTCAAATAACCTAAGCTGTTTTAAAATAGTTGCAAAGATAATAAGTTACCCGTCCTATAAAAAGTTAGGAATTACAATATGTTCCTAATAACTAAATTTGACATATTTATGAACTGTCAGTAGCCTCCATAGAAATTCAGAAACTATTACCAGAGATTTTCATTAAAATTTGAAGTCTATAAATAACAAATAATGACATATTTTACTTTTTAAAATAGAAAAATGATAAAAATATTTATCATTTCTTTTTGATGAATTCTGCCTAGAGTCATCAATATTATTTTATTATGATAACGGTAAATTTCACTGTCTCTGTGGTGTTATATTGCTTCCAACTACATTACGAACTTCTATATTTCTCAAGTTAAACTTACTTAGAGTTTTCTTTTGAGTGGGGGGATATGAGGCTACTTTATAATGAGTTATACTTTACCACTTACAGATTATTTTTTTAATTAAGGGATACACTATATTGGGTGCCATCATTCATATATGTCATTTTTTTCAATCGGACAGAAAGGTTTGCTACGCTGCACATGAAGCAGATCTGCTTTGCAAATGGTTTCAGACTTCCGGTCCTTTAGTATTATAAAAAAAAATGGTCATTCCATCTATCAAAAAAATATATATGAAAGCACAAATATTTCTGAAGCTGTTCAAAGAAATAGCTCTTAGAAAATAAAATTATGATTTTAAAGTTGTTGAGTCCTTCCCTTAATTTAAGAACGGATGTTCTTAATATAGATCTTCATGACCTGATGCTGTTATCTGTACATGGTACAATTTTTTGACCTTTGGAATTATTCATAAGCCTCAAACCTAGTCCTATGTTTTAAGCATGTCTTTGAAGTCTTTGACTAGATTCGATGTTTACAAGGATTCTCTCTGCATGAAATGGGTCATGTTGTTACCATGTTCTCACACCAAAGAAAAATGTAATTATGTATCAACACATATATGATTTATCCTAGTTCTTCAGAATGAAAAAACAATTTGACTCAGCATTTTAGGAATTGTTGAAATAGAGTCATAATTTAATTTGATTTTTCTAGGTTGGCTTTTTCCAAGCATCTAATGCCATGTTTCTTTGGAAAACGTAAGGCCCTTACTAAAAATCCAAAAGGTCGTTTGGTCATTTCAACCATGTAAATAGAAGATAAATTTGTCCTGTCTCTAATTTTCAACAATTCCAAGGGTTCTACTGAGTAGTGAGACAATGCGAATGGACCAAAGCTCCAAGCCAGACTTCCGCAGAGAAAATCTGAGTCCTGCAAGTTCGATTAAGCTGGCTAATTTTCAGTCCAACAAGCTAATTTCCAGACAGACTCTTCTGATGTTTTCCCTCTGTTTGTAATTTGCATCATTAAATAGTTCGGTGTTTCAAAGCAGCCACGGTACTAAGGTCACAGGGCTTTGTGTTAAATAGCAACCACCTCGATCTTTTTTTAAAGAAGGAACAGAGAGCAGCTGATCCTGCTGTAGTATGATTTTCTTTCTTTCTTGGTAGGAAGAGGCTGAAGTGTCTTGTGGATCACAGAAATTTAGCTTTGGTTTGGAGAACAGCTTTCCTCCGTGCCTTTGTGCTCCAGAAAGCAGCGTAGGGTCACAGGTGGCCTTGATTATCAAGATTTTTTTTAATGGTGTCCCCCTCCCTTTCCTAGAACAGCAGGACATCTCCCTGCCATGAATATCTCATTTTAAGTGGCACAAAATTCAAAAACCTTAAAGAGATATCCAAAACCTAACATCGAAAAAAACAAAAAACAAAACACACAAAAAACCAAATCTACCACTGAACTTCAAAGGCTAAAATTGGTTAACAAACATTACTGGTGCTACAAAAGGGTTATACAGGCAGATAAGTAGAGCTGTGACCTCTCATGGCCAATTGTTCCTAGAAGGTTTCAAAGGACTGCTTCTGAAATAACATGCCAGATACAGAGAAAGCAGGAAAACACCTCTTCGTTCTTACCTACGCCTCTACAGAATAAAATAATTTCTCTTTGTCTCTCTGGTCACAGGAATATGTACTTTGGCTCATTGGCAGCCCGGAGCACTGTTCCTACCCTACGCGCTGACGTTAGTGCTAGTATTAAAAAATCTTCAATCATATAACTCCAAGCCATTCATATTAATGTGCCTGAGTCAAATTACCCTTTCTATTCTGCAGGGGGAAGAAAGACCATAAAATGCTCTCTGAATCCATAAGGACAACTCCGTTGGCACAGATGGGAATTTTGCTCCGAAGTGACAGCACTGCTTTCCTGGAACATGAACGAATAACCGCAAAGAGTTTCTTTGGAAACACCATATTTTAGCCTTGACCCATCTTTACCATAGCACGCACTCCTAAACCATTCTATAGCGATGTTCCCAGGAAGTTAAAGATGGCTCAGAAGAAAAACTGTCATCTTTAACAAAGAAATGCACTAGATGTTTGTCGTGGGGGAAGGCCTAATTCAATTTGCAGTGTCTCTGGGTTTCTATTTTGACTCAAGTTGTTTTCAGCACATTCTCTCCATGTTACCAAAAGTTAGAAAGTCTATTTTAAGCAATGCCACCATTTTTTATATTTACTGAGAACACCATGCGCAGGGATTTATTTCCATGAAAATGCAGACTGCAGAATTTAGAAACATGCAATGTGGAAGAATCCAACGTGGTTTAGGGTACCACTGAAATGTAGGGAAGCTTTTGCCAGACAATAAGAGATCTTAATGTTGTGAAGTATGTACACGAAATTGTCTATGTCTTTTCATTGACATTAGTTTCTATTGTGATAGGAAAACGTGGGGATTATAAAACATTCCACTCTTGAAAGGAATACTTTTTTTTTTTAAACTATAGTTCACTAATGCCAATGTCTTTCAAGGAGTAATACCACTCCCTCCTCTCTGGTTCCGTGACAGTTGGTGCGTGGATTAAATAGAACGCGTACCCCTTTTGCTTCATGCTACCTCTCTCTAAGTAGAGTATGATTAGCCTGTGGGCAGGAATCGATTCCTATATAGCACAGACACGGTGCTTGGCACGTTTGCTGAGCCAATTGTACATGGAATTAAACGTACTTTATTTCTCTGTTCAGAACTGTGTCATGGCATCTCGTTACATTTCAGTTATTTTGAAGAGCTTTGATTTGGGGGGAGAAAAACAGGAAACTGGCAAAGGCCACTCCAACAAAGACAAAATGCTGACAAGTTCCATGAGCAGAGCGAGTTTAAAGAAGCAACAGAAACCAAACACTCCTCTGTAGGCTATGTATACAAACTGCCCTATGCTATTTAAAGGGCTGGGTTCTCACACGACTATACGATTCATCCTACCCCAGGGGTGTTTGGAAAATGGGAACAGATCTTACTTGCCTATTTAGATCCCATGGAAGAAGAAGAAAATACTTCAGTAAAATAAGCGATGCAAGAAAGGTTCTTTTGAGTGCGTTCTGATGTGTGCAAACATGACATATTTAATTAGTATTATATTCCATCTTTTAAAAGACACGCAAGATTTGAGCTATGATAATTACTTTTTTAACAACTTAGAGCTGCTAAACTTCCAGGTAACCGTAACGGTTACTCAGTGCAGACTGCAACCAATGCAGGTCACACAATCACAAAGCTAGAGCCGGAAACTTCTTTTTTCATACTTCTCCACGGACCCGGGCTGAGGGGTGGTGCATCTGTGTCGGAAGTGCCATGTGGCTAAAAGCAAAACCAGTGAAACAGCTGCATCAAACAGATCATGGAATGACTTGCGGTGGGTAACAGATGTGATACCAAGGACTTTTGTTTCTCCGTTGCACTTAGGTCGAAGAGAAGCATCAGGCTTTTAATTTTGCTCAAGAAAACTCGTCTTCAAAAAGCAATTTTTTGGCCCCCACTCTATCGGGCTGCACAGAATTTTCAAAGCAGCACACTGTTGTAAAAAATGCCCTTTTAATCAGATTACCCTTGGCGAACGTCCCAAACTCAGGCTGAAGTGCAGTGCTTGTAGTTTCTCAACAGCTTACACTAAGCCTGCACCATGGAAATAATCTACTTTTAAAACCCAGGAAACAAATCGACTGCACTAAGGACATAAGTCGCTGTCATTAGGGAGTGATTAGGCTAAACATTTTTATACACTCTCCTAGCCCACTTTCAAATTATATATCTCCGGCCGATAGGACGAAAGGTAGTACTTCAGGTGGGAACAACGATGCGGAAATCCAAATAACCAGAATGGTAAAAGAAAGATTTAAAGGCCTCTTGCCTCCGCTTGAACCTGCTGATACCTAAATCAGGATTCTCTGAACCCCAACTGGAGAGTTTGTCACGTAACACACACGCAAAATATTTTTCTTTTTAGCATAGCATATCTTCAGGGCTCAACGCATCACATGTTCTTTATTTATTGTAGGCTAACACGTCTCCTGTGTTGCGTGCTTTATATAAAAAAAAAATCTGTGGGAATTAAGAATAAGAAAGCAGTGTTTTTAGAATTTAATATTATGATATTCATGTATCTAACAGGGAGGGTTAGTTTTGGGGTTTGGGGACTGACTCATCATGATGTTATATTGTGGAATATAATAGGAAGTTACAGCATGGTCCTACATACAGCCACCCCTTCCTGTCCCAATAAACCCACGCACATCTCCCACCCCAGGACACAAGGACCCCCACGAAGTGCTCTGGGAAGAGGAGATTTGCAATCCCACATTATACTTGCTGTTTATACTCTGTAACGAAACCCTTCACATTGAGTTTCCTGGTTTTAAAGTCACTTCTGAGGTTTTTTTCTTGTTCCTTTTCTTTTGTTTTTGGTTTGCTTTTGAGAAATAAAAGTGAAAAATACCAACACGTTAAAAATGTGTAGACCACATTGATTTATTTAACGAAAGAAGCTGAGGATACGTTTTCAGCCAGTGGATATGACAGGTTTATTTTTGCCTCATGTGATTGAAAAGGGATTGGATTTAAGAATGGACTATTCTACTGGCCCAAAGCTCTTGTCCGAGCAATGTTTGAGTCCTACTTTGGACATTCTGCTGATAGTTTCATTTCTAATTTATGAAACATTTCATTAATCCTCAATCTGTCAGCTCTTTCTTGACAATGGAGGCTGACAGACAAAAGATTAAAATTTATTAAATACTCTCCGCTTTAAAAGTTTTTGAAATGCTCTGTTCATTTTAGTCCCTATCTCACCTAATTTTAAACAAGCCGCACTTTCCTGAATTTACCCAGAAAGAAGTAGACAACATAGCATAACAATTTTTAAATACCAAAATATACAACACTGAATCTAAACATGACATACAGAAAAAAAATCAAAATACAGCTATCCTTGAGCAGAATTGCTGGCATGCACATTAAAAGCATCTCCTATCCCAAGTATTTCAAGCATACATTTTTTTTTTGTATGCTCTTCTTCCTCATCCTCTCGCCACCCCCCCCACTTTTCCAATCTCATAAATAATTCATGAACTGATAAATATGCAATTTCAAAAAGTGCAGACAAGGCAGCACTGCATTAAAAAAAGGGGGCGGGGGGCTTGTGCTTTTTACACACAAGTCCTGCGCTGCACTTTACGGATGACAAATTTGCTAGCATTCAAACCCTGTATTGTATATATGATAGGAGAGTGACTGCCTTTCTGGTCAGATACCTTGCTAGACATGTTATGAACTGTCTGAAGAAGACTGTAATACATAATATATAAACATTTAAAGAAATTAAGTTAGCAGTGTTTTAGAGCTTGGCACTTTACCATTGGAATTCGTGAATAAATGGTTTAAATGTTCACTCTATCAGGTAAGAAGAGAAGAGACACGCACGTCTTGCAGGTGGGGTAATTCTCTAGTGATAACACCATAAAGGTCTCAAGCAACTAAGTAAGGTTTCTTCTAAGCAAGAGTCACTTATTTGACATCATAAGAACATTCTTCAGAGGCCAATTTAACAAGATCAACAGTAAACTGTTCTGCCTGAGCTTTCAAACAGGTAAAACCACCCATCTGAGAGCCGGTATATAGAGCAGAGCTGAGAACCTCCATTTTGTGGGCTAATTGCTTGATTACCAGCCTGAAACAAAATGGAGGCGAGACCTTTTAAAGCAGCTCAGGGCTGATGTAGCAGAGGAAATGTTTTAAGGGGTAAAAACATTCCTTAAAGAACATTAAATATCTAATCAGATAAATATTAAAATAATGTAATAAATACAGATGCATCGTACTTATATACTGAGAATAAAGATTATAGATAGGAATAAAGGACTCATTGAAAGAAAGCTAGTCTAGTTTAGCAACAGTTAAGTTAAAAAAAAAAAAAAAACCACACTGATTTCAGTCTGAAATGTAACCTTTCAAATGAACACTTAAATTGGAAAACACCATGGGTAAGAAATAGACCACAGCATTTAATTTGGACCGGCTAGTTGGAAGCCTATATTTACTGTACTATAATTTCAAATTTAATTAAGTCACACTGCTGACGCCAGTAGCATCAACACAGTAAAGATGATTAATTGCATGCGTAAATGAAATATAAACAGCCCTAAAAGTAACATTAATGCAGAACCTTGCACACAGCAATGGTATGATAGATTTAAGTGTAAGCGCCTACCTGCGTCTTTGAGACACATGCCAGAATTGGGATAAGGGCCTTGCATTTGAATGTAATCACTGTACCAAAAATATAACCTTTTACGGGTCATTATTTTCTTAAGACATGTGTCCAACCTCCCCTTTTCCTCTCCTCCTGTACCTCAACCCCCACCATGATTTGTTATCTTATAGAAGACTTTTCACACAATTTGCATTGTCATCTTATGGATTGGCTACCGATACACAAACATGAGCTGACACACTGCAATGGGGGGACCGGGCTGTCACAACAAGGCAGCTGGACTCTTATATATTCCACTTTGCTTCCATTGTACTTCCATTCACAGCAGCAGTAGGACAAAGGGCCTGACAGAGCTAACCACGGATTGTCACCTTGATTTGTCCAGTCTAGCAGATATGCAGAAATGAATTATATTCTCCTGCTTATGAACACAACGCAGAAGCAAATAAGCTTGCAAACAGCATCTTCCAAACCATATTCTCTAAGAAACATCAAGCTTCTTCATCGATACTACATGCTGCCTCGCTCAGTAGGCGAGGAAAAGCAGAAAGAACCATTCGATTAGAGAAGACACAAAAAGGCTCTCCTCCAATAATATATTCTTGACATTAGAGCCTAAACTCTCTCTGATTGAGAGATATGTAATTTGTATTCTGCTTAGCTTTTATTTTTGATGAACGCTATCACAGTGCTTCAAAACGCAAACTTAAATCATATTTTTGAGAAGAATGTGCTATGTGAAACCTAGTAAATAAAGCTGTTGTTCTTTTAAGAGAAACTAAGTTAAATTGAAATATTCTTCTGAAAAATGACAAAATGAATGAGTTCACTCAATGTCTGTTCTATTTCTCCATAAACCCAAAGCCTGTATTATTTAAATTTTACCAAATGTGAAAGCTCTAAGCCTGAAAGCACCCAAAATAGTTGGCTGCTAATGAGAAAATTCGCTGGAAGATTTTTTTTTTTTTAATGCCAGTTGTTTAATTTACTACTTTATCGACAAGGTGTTTGTATGCCTTTGAGATCCACGCAGTTTTAATAGTCACACGTGGATAAATGAAGCAGACAGGGTTTTGCTATCTCTTTATGGAAAGATGCCTTCGAAACCAGAGAAAAAGGGAAAATTGTTTTCTACTAGCTTTTTGAGGGAAGGTAGAAGAACATTCCTCCTTGCAGCAAAGGGGAAAATGTTGCCTTACTTAAAAAAAAAAAAAAAAAAAACAACTGGGGAAGATAAAGATCACCTCACACACAGGCACTTACAGATTCTTTCCATTTCTGTCGACAATGCAGGTGCTTGCTGGTCCCTCAAAAGACACTTCTTCACAAAACCGGAGCCTCATGTTTAAGCACTCTTTGGACAACATAACGTAACCTATGGTTTGTTTTATTATTTTTTTTTAATTCTACCTACCTTGACGGTTTGTGCAGAGTGCTTGACTCTGAAGACAAGCCTTGAGAAGCATTTCGTTTTTTTGTTGTTTTTAAATACGTGAGACAGGGCTAATCTGAAGATACAGTGTTGAAAAACCAAACTACTGCATTTTGTGTCTCAGCATATAATGTTTAAAATACCCACACTAAAAATGTTTCGTTCAAAAGGCCTATTAATTTTGAATTTTAAATTGCATTATTCTATTGTCTTCTGCTTATACATATGGATTCTGTTCACGAGGCAACACTTGGTACCTAGTGTTTTAAATGGTGACTAGCATAAACCAACATGATACACGTAGTAGACAGTATGTATGAAAAGAACATAAAACCCTACCCCATACAGAAATGCAAATGCTATTTGATCAAAGGGCTGCACGTTCATAGTGAAGGATTCGGTCAAAATAAAACCTTCACTTTAGGAAGATGCCGAAGAAAATCTTGCATAATTCGTTTCACATTTATTTAGGAAAAATCTAAATGCACTGAAAATGACTGTTTATTATTGTCCGAGGAAAAATCATACGAATGTGTTTTTCCTCAGAATTCTATGCAGCCAACCATAAGAGCTCTGCGGCCGTTCACCTGACTGCTGCAGAATCCGGGCTTGATGGTTACGGTGGGTGACAGAAAGGGGCCGTTGGAAGTGCTATTATGCAGTTTGCACGGGAGGATTTCAGCACATTTCAGCTTTATCTAGTTATGCTAGGTAGTTGTGGGGGTTTTTTTCTTTTCTTTTACTAGTTGTGCATGGCTTCCAATACTAAAATCCAACTCGTACTGTGTGACCACCATTTACAGCACCGTGTGCTTTAAGATTTAGCATTATTTGACAGATTTTCAAGTTGCTTTGGCATTTCAATCTGCTTTATAGTTGTAAATAAAATTCACACGTTAGTGCCTTCGTGCACATGGTCCCCTTTAAAAAAGATGCAATTCCACTTTATCCCTTTATTTTAATCATACATTCCAAGAACATAATACAGAGTACTAAGGTTTTCTCCTAATTCATAGCAGAAATATATGCCCAGGTTAGGGCTTTTGTGAAAAAAAAGGTGATCTTAAACACTAAATGGGTTCCTCAAAGTTTGGCTTTTGTGCTTTTAAAATATGACATGTACATTTTTCTTTAAAACTGAGCATATCATATTACATGTGATTTTAAAATTTGGAGTTATTTACAATTATTTCATAACAAGTACAATTAGATCTCTGCATAAAAGGTGGAAGGGCATTCTATAGTCATTAAAGAGGAAAAAAAATGCCAAGGTTGAAAATTTAAAGGTTTAAAAGAAACACGTACGACCAGTTAAATTTTTTTTAAATCGATAATTATGCTTAAGGAAAGAACATATTGCAAAACATTTCATGGAAAACGCAAATGAAATATTTGGAAACATAGGATTTTGTCTCAGAATCTTAATTGTTCACTCCCTCCCCTCATTACATTGCCACCCCACACCAGAATGTTCTTTTGAAACATAGGTTAAAAGGGTTGGGGGGGGATCAAATCACTGTTCAGTAGTGCCCTAAAACTTTCATTACATTTGAGAGCAAGGCAAGCCATACCACTCTACTCCCTGATATATTGTCGAGTGGGCCGTCTGAGGTTCTATTTTCCACATAGGGTCAAGACTGCTGACATGGGATTAATCAGCTACTCCTCCTAAACCATGAATCAGAACAATTGTTGTCAGTTTCATATGGTACAACTGCCTGGAAATAGGAGAGTTGGAAAGTGAGAGAACATATCAGGAACCTAGGAAAGAAAATGTTAGTGGATAGTTATAACTCCAGTTTGGCCACTTGTGATTTGGTATCGTAGCCAAATTAAAAAGATTGAAATACATGTTCAACCAAGTGATTTTGGAACATCGGTCCCCACATTTTACCCCCCCCCTTTGAGATCTTGTTCTTATGATCGATTGTGACATTTTAGAAAAACTTCACACTCGTTTACTTTCTTTTGGTAGACACCATTTATGTTCAAGTCCACATTTAAACATGTCTGTTGACCCAGGGTTAAATTCAACGAAGCCTGTGCAAAATGCGTGCAGCTCTTCTGCATACATATTGCAAAGCCAACATTGTATTTAACCTCTCCGTGAATGTTTGCATTACAGAATTGGAAAATACTAGGTGCAAATGTCTGCATAAAGGGGAACTGAAATCCTTCACTATTAGGGCAGAGCGTGACAAGCTTCTTTTTATACTAGGATACACTTATGTTAAAATGGCCTTGCTCCTAAATGAGATTGCGTCTATTACTAACAATGATATGAAAATGGACACTTATTGATCACATGTTT
The DNA here is from genome assembly GCF_017311325.1 of Ursus maritimus. NCBI lineage: Eukaryota > Metazoa > Chordata > Mammalia > Carnivora > Ursidae > Ursus > Ursus maritimus. Next base: position 15,243,260 of record NW_024427107.1, read on the forward strand.
GGAAAAAGAACCATCTCTCGCTTTATACATGACATTCAGACAAAACCAAGAATAATTTTTCTAGGAGATCAAGTATTACATTCAAAAGCTTTTTCTATTTGTTAGCATTAGAATTGGATATTTACAGGAAAGCAAGTGTTAAGACTATCTGATATAACATATGATCAGGCTACACGGGCAAAGGTGATTAATTATTGTGCCATAAAAATAAAATGGTATTTTATTAGAAAATAGAAAAGTACCAGGAATTTTTCAAAATGAAAACTTACTTTCAATTATTAAATATAATATTATTCAATAGCAATATTGTGTTCAATTTTAAGATAGAGTGGTCTAGAAAATAGTCCTGCCATGATTTAAAAAGTAAATAGATGTTTTTATGTTGACAGATTTTTTTAAAGGCTGAAGAATTTGTTATTCAAGATGTTAAGAACAAAAATTATATATAAATATAATAATGGACAGAGTCTTTTATAAACATAATTATCTCCTATGTACCCTGAGGTTTGCTTTTACATAACCGATTAAAGGCAATACATTTATTTTGATGTTTCAAGATGTTACCACAAAAGTGATCATAGCACATGATATAAAAATATTCACGCTGGTTGTAAATAGTGTAAAAATTATAAACCTATAAACTAAATCCATTCAACATATACTCAAACCATATTTTAGCTTTTTTTTCATTGTAGTATATAGTTGGCATACAATGTTACATTAAATTATATTTTATCTTAAGCACATAGTACAGACAGGAGCAATTAAAGGTTTGTTATTATTAAAACACACTGCAGAAACAGTGTGTTAAATGAAAAGGAATCATCCCAAAATAAAGGTGTGTAATATAAAAAATACATATTATCATTTTAGTAAACAATAGTAAACACTCACTTTATACCACAAAAACTCTATAGTCATTTTAAATGAAAAATTGAGTGTATCTGTACTAAACTCTTTAAGACGATTGAATCGCTGAAGAAATAAATGGAAGTATCTGTAACTACTTGTCACAAGGATTTATTCCTTTCCAAAAGAACTTGCCCTATAACTTTAAGACATTACTTGAAAGAAATGTATAGCTATCATCATCATCTCTTTAACTTCAGAACAATATTTAAAGGGGTTTTGTAAATATGCTTAGCTAATTAAATAGTATAGAAATTGAAATTAAAACTATCAATGCTCCAATGAAAAAAGACTTTCGTTTAAGAGAAGAAAGTGCAAAATTTTGTGACCATAAGTTGGGCATGCAAAAACACCTACAAGAAGCACTGCTTTTGGAAATAGCTCACTTATTTTTACCTAAATGGGATAAAAGATTAATGCATTTTATAATTGATGAAATATTTGATTATAAAAATAATTGGTTATAGTGTAATTCAAAATGACTGTTTAACATTACTCTGACAATGATTTACAAGGTGTTTGATAAAATTACTGCCAAGTTTTCAAATGGTACACGGCAGTCTAAATAATCTGCAAAAGGCTATTTCAAATAATTTTAATCTTTTTCCAGTTTTTATTAAATTTTTGTAAGTAAAAACATAATAAAAATATTACCAAAGAAGTCCATAAATGCACCTAGGTTCTACATGTATCTGTTTAACATTTTCCAGGATATACTCTAATTTGGAACATTTAGGACTATTCTGTTTATTTCAAAAGAAAATCCATAGTATCAATGTTATTGCCCTAAATCTTGAATGAAAGCATTATAATGAATCAGAAATGATATCATACTCCTTTTTGAGAATGAGAATATTCTGCTTATCCCAAATCAAATAACATGTGCTATATGTATTTTTTAATGATTTGATAAAGGTGGTCAGAGATGAAAACACATGACATGAATCTCAGAGTGAAATCGGGGTAACCGAGTACAAATAAAGAAGAACAGGTTTAAGGCTTAGTATTATATCTGAATACAATTTCTGCAAGACAAAGTCAAAGTGCTACAGAAATGCAGAGATGTTCACAGAGAGTGGGCGGAGGGAGGAGGCTAGGGAAGAGGGGATCTTGATAACCTTTAATAAGGCAACCAATTCATTGATGTGACTCCTCCCATTCTGCCCAGAATGATTTGCACTTAGAAAGGCTGGACACCCAGATCAAAGCCACACTCAGCCTCTGGACTCTTGCTAACTTGTCCTCAATTATAGATGACCTTTAGGCAAAGGAGGAAAAAGAAATATTTCTTTACCATTAAATGGAACAAAATTAGTATTTTAAAATTGCTGAGTACACACTGCACAACTGAAACCCAGAACGTTTTTTACTTGCCTTTTCTCCCTATGTTTTATCTATTTTCTGCATACAATTTCAGAAAAGAGTTTTAAATTATTATGTATGCCTTTAAACAATATAATCAATACTTAACATACTTTAGAAATTCCATTTTAGTTTATATTAAAGAATCAAGAAGCATGTATGAGGAAGATTTATAAAACATTTTTTCTGTAAAAAATTAAATTGAAAGGCCTTGATTTCTTTTAATGAAAGTAATACCAAAAGAATTGCTAATCATATTAAAATCTGAAATACTATTATCTCCACTTGAACAAAAATCCCCTAACAATTTGCTTACCAAATATATGGATGATACCTCAAAATTAGAAAGCTGTAGTGTGTAATTCAGGGAAGAGAGAATTTTGTTGGCCAGCTGAGAATTTTGTTGGCCAGCTAAGAATTTTTAAAATATATATCTGGAAAGGACTTTGGTATTTTTAAAATTATCTTTAGCTTTATGTGATTTTTTAAATTTGTGACACAAGTAAATAAATTCTTTAGTTAAATGCTACCCTAAAAATCCACATGAAAGAAACAAAACTATCACAGGATAATAATGGCATTATCCAACAAGAACTCTAAAATATCAACACACTCTCTCTAGGTAGTATTTGGTTAATAGAGTTTTCCTGATAATTAGGAATTTACTCTGAGAAACTCTAAATCACACAAATTATCTAGTCTCTACTCAAATCATTTGACTCTGTTAAGAAAAATTTTTTATGTCTTTAAAAAAAGCATTTATGTCTCCCTTGCCTTCACCAAAGAAGTAACATTTTTTAAAACTTTTTCCCTGAGTCCTTTTTGTTCAAAGATAAACACATTTATAATTATTATTTTTTCTTTTTTTAACCCATTGTATAAAATCTGGAAAAATAGGAAAAATGTATAATAAGAAGATAAGTGTTTTACAATCCTAACTACCATAGGCAACTACTTGGTATAGTTTAGAATATTTCCTTCCAGTCTTTTTTTTTTTTTTTTTTGTCTGGAGGATTTTGCTTCTTATAAAAATTTATATTACGAATTTTATATAATTTGGTATTCAGTCCTTTTATTCCAAAGCATGTTATTAGAACATTCCCGCGTCACTGCATGCCCTTTGTAAACAAAACTGTAAATGTTATATGATAGTCAATCATATGAAATTGTTAGTTAGATCACTATGGAAGCAAGAAAGGAAATTTGTTATTCGAACAATATTATGGTGACTACTTTGATGAAGATAATAATCACCTTTGGCTCCCCCCCCCCTTTTTATGCTTTAGAATTTGGTCAGTTATTTAAAACAAAAGATAAAAATAAGAAACACTGTATTATAGTGAAAATGTTTATCAGATGAAGAGCTCAGCTTTAACAACACGCCTTGCCAAAAAGCTTTGCAAATCGTTCCTCACTTGGGAGCATGTGAGAAAGGGCTGTAATAAGAATAGCTGAGATTTGCTGGAGCCAAAGCTTACAGAAAGAAGAATCTGCAGGTTTGAAAAGGTAATGCTATAATCTTAAATTTATTTGGATCAAACTGCAGATGTGTATTGCGACCATTTGCAAATATCATTTGAAAAGGACACATAGCTATGAATTTCATATTTGTTTCAGATGACCTCGTTGTTTTGTATGCTGAGATGATATTTGTGTGTGTGATGTATGTTCATTCACCTTAAAATGTTGTAGTGAGAAGCAAAGTCATGGGAACAGCTAAATGAAATAATGAGGAAAATGTGCAATGAGGTGTGTAAACAAGGTGCCCATTTTAGTATACTTAAGAATATTTCAGGAAACATAAAGATCTCTTTTCCTTGCTAACTTTCTCACAAAAACAAAACAAAAAAATCCCCTGAAGAAAGCAACGGTCCCGTTTATATCAATAGGGGTTTTGGAGTTACTTAGGAACATCTTGCTGAAAAACCAACAAAATCCCCAGTCATTGTTACATAGGATTTCTGACATATGGGCAAACATTTTTTTTCTCCTCTTTCACTGATCATTCTAATTGACTGAAATGACTTGATGCTAAAGATATGGTGGAATATCTTGAAATAAGTGTAATGATCAATTTAACAAGTCGATTGATTTTTTTTGTATTTAATTGAACAGTTATTTTGCTTAATTGATCATCTTATTTACTTTGGGGGATGTAGCACGTGTGTGTGTGTGTGTGTGTGTGTGTGTGTGTTGACAGAGGGAAAGATGGGTAGGAAAGCTTCACATCTATGGAGGAGTAGAAATGATCACAGATGCAGAAAGTATTTAAAATAACGCATGCAGGCATCTCTGAAGCCTTGATTACAAGTGTCAAATGTTTCTCACATGTTTCAACTATAAAATGATCCTGACTCCATTACTTTAGAGAGCCAAAATATATAGTATTTGCATGTTGAAGATCTAAATGGGGTATTAATTGTACTCTTTCTCATTGGAGTTTATTTTCAAAGCAAAGTGCTCAGGATATATTTAGAAATATGGTTTGATATAGCCATGCTTGCTAAGGGGAACAGGGTTAATTTAAATGATTCTATAAAAATAAACACGTCCTAAGCTGTGCTTTCTCAGTTGTTTTGCTGGTTTATTTTAATATGAAAAAATAATCAAATCTTTGCTTGTTAAGAAGATTGTATAATGTATTAATTTATCTAAAATTAGGATACACTTGATATCACATAAATTCCGGACATGCAAAGCAAAGAAAAAATTATGAGCCCAAACACAAAGGAAGGGTCTAAGCTTGAGTATCCATTTTATTGCAATCCTCATTTTGTAAAGTTACCCAGTGTTCATTCTTCAGCTAATGAAAAAAGTAATAGTTTCCATTTTTTTTCCCCAGCAAATCATCAAATTGAAGAATGAGCACTACTAAATTTGAAAGAAAGTGAAAACTAAAGATGTTCTTTCCTGTTTTCCTTGGGGGTGTAAAAGGAGATTGTTCTTTTCCAATTTATTTTGTACCAGGAAGTTAAATTTTATTTTGTGGATAATTTAATTACCTTCTATACCTCATGGATTTAGAACATTTCAAGGAATGTTTCCACTTCCCACTTTTCCCCCATATCTCACATATGATATGTGATAGAATTCTTTGAAATGCTACTGTTTTCACATGAGGCTAATTCCTTGAGAATATAATCTTTGTCTTTCTACGGGAACATATGTGTGAATTAAAAATTCGTATCTTAATCTAGTAGAATATATCCAGTCTTTTTAAAATACTCACTAAATACCCTTTCTTTAGAAGAAGTTACTTCCTCCTAAGATGCTACAAGCAATTCCACTGGCAGATCCCATTCATGCACCATATAATCGTTTCCTGATTCGGGATACCAAAATGATACAAAACATATGAGGTTTGAGTATAAAGTAATGAGATCAATCTAACCCAAACTTACATTTTCAGAGGCATCACCTCAAGAGTCTGCATTTATTCCATTTGTATGGCCATTCTTCTCTTTAAAATTACTCTCTTGATGGACGTCTTGTTTACAAATCTGCAATGAGGTCCAATTATTGTATATTGAGAGAATTTGTTATTATCACTCAGTGCCAATATTGGTGAACAGATAGGTGACCTAGCTTGTTTTAGGTAAAGAAGAGAAAGAAAAAGAAGAGAAAGATTACAAGAGACTGGGTGATTTAACCATGTGGCCAGTCTTCCTGTGCGATTCATGAACATATTCAGAAGATCATTCTAAAAGATGAGTTTCAAAATAAGTTTTGAACAAAGAGTAGTATTGGTGACCTGGATGTATGGGCTCCAAGATATCTGTGTCTATGCACACTAATTCGCTACTTTTTTTTTTATTAATACATACTCGTTACTTTATGACAACACTTTCTTTGATTTTTACTGCATTTACATCCAGAAAGAGAAGAAAAATTATAAGCAGAGAAACTGGAGCGAACAGTATATTCTGTAGCTTGGGTCCCAGCCAGTTGATTATTTTCTCCCAGGTTTGCCATTTGTAAATAGAGAGCTTTTAAACTTGATTTCAACTCATTGGGTTTTGCTACAGAGTCCTTTATTTGGACATTTATTCTATTAGTCACCCAAGAACGTCAGTCTTTTCACCTTAGCATCATTATTTTAGACCCCTACAATGGCATTATCTTGTTTGGAATATTCAGTTTATACATCAGATTTGACTTGGAATGAATTCTCATTGTTTCTCGAACCAAAATAATTCTCAAAGGAAAAAAGGTTCTCAGACTTTGATGGCAGTCTGTGTTAAAAGTTTAAAGAACATGTCACGAATTGTGGAAAAATTCCAAAAATTTCTTTTAGTACTATTTTGATCAATGCCTCTCATTGACCTAAGATCCCTACTATTTGAAGGAGACAGCCCTCTGAGTCTCCAATTTCTGATGTGGGCAACTAACACATCTCCACAAAATTAATTATCACCATCGATTTATTGCAAAACATACAATTACAAAATTTTAAATGTAGTAACTATAAGTTACATTAGTGCTTTCTCCCTAGTAATAATTTTTTAGTTAGGGGTTAAAATCAACTTAGAATAAAAGCTGGATTAAAGGGTATACTAAACTAACTTCAATTGTAAAATAAAATCATTTTAAGATGTAATATTGTATTTTCTCTCACCCTCACCACATTCCAGGAAAATGTGTTGTTAAAATATCATGTGTTGTTGGGATAAATTATTATTTTGACCACAGAAGTTTGGAATATGAAAGAACTAATACAAGTAAAAAAAAAAAAAAAACTAAAGAACAAATAAAACAAAACAAAAACTTAGTAATATTACATTTATCAATATACAATTATGAACACTTTATCTACTGGCTTATTTAAATTAGGTAAATGTCCATAGATAATATAGGATCCTGTCTTGGCAAGGGAGCCATCAAATCCATTGATATATTCCTCTGGGCCAATTTCTCATGTGTAAATGTATGGAATATTTTAATTCTTCTTTTTAATTCTTTATTGCTTTTTTGACTTAAATGGAGGAGTCTACAAATTTCATTCAAAGATAATCTTTGTAAATGTGCTGTAAAAATTCTCTATAATTTGTTAATATGCTATTTTATCCCCTAACCATTGAGCTTAAAAACCAACTTTAAGAACCACTTCTACTATATTTAGGGCTCAAGAATTTTCTAAATATTTTAGGCAAAGCTTCCCCTGCTCCTTCAGATTTCCTATACCATCAAACTTTATCAGGCAAAGTTATAAAAATATGATTGATCAGTAGGTTATTTTCAGAGCAAGAACGGATTCAATAATTTCCTCTAACCCCATATTCTGTATATGAGGAAACCAAGACCCAGAAGTAAAGATGACTTTGCTCAAGTTCACTTAGTTTATTTGTATCAGTAAAATGTGAAGAGTTTTTCTAATATGTCTTAGGACACACCCCCTACTCCATGGGTAACGGACGGAAACATATAGTCTTTTTTTTTTTTTCTTGATCCATTTGTATTTAGTTAGCAATGCTGTTTATAATTGAGACGATTCGTAACTCATTTAGGCTGTGTTGGGTTTTTTTTTCCCCCTGATAGTGCAAAGATAACATTTTTCAAGAGGGAATAAAAAAGAAGTCAAGACTAAAATAGGTCAAGCTTCAAAACCACCAAACTGGAGATGATTGAAAACTTTTCCAAAGCAGTTTGTGTCCTCTCACTATCAGCAGTGATGGTAGCCATCAGCAAGCTTGTCTTTGGAGCCCTTATCAGCACTGCCGCAATACCAGTGATAGGCTGGGCAGTTGTGATGGGGGTGGACCACGGCCACAGGGACAAGCTAAGCAGTGAATTCTTTAAGGAAACCACAGGGCTTTCAGTATGTTCATTGTGTTCTTCCTTATTTGGAATTCTGTTTACGTTGCTAACATTAGCATAGATTTTCCTTAATGAATACTTTCAGCTAAAAGACGGTGAGAGATAGATTATGTGAATCTTTTTAATATTAGCTCATTAAATTAAAATAGTTCTGACTTGCCATGAGGCCTTTTCCTTTTGATGTTATGCCCAGGTTTGCAGATAAAGTCCATGACAATGCACGTGTGCCCTGCAAAGATGATCTTTTTAATCAAAGTAAGTTAGTGTTAGCACTCTTGTGTAATAATTTCAGAGTTTTTCTGTTGGTGGTATAAAACTAAACATAAAAATGTAGCTATTCAATAATGTGGACCCATGTATTTAGTTGAAACCATTTTCTTCCCTCAAACTCGGTGACCCTACTGCCAAAAATGTATATATCTTGCTTTTAAACCCATCTTTTCAAAATGTAAGTGTTAAGTTAGGCTATTTTTCTCATTTTCTTACAGATGATTGGGGGAAGGGAGACTCTTTCAAAACCCCCTATGCAAAACTAGAGGGAAAACATCACCACGTTCTTGATGATTGTATTTACTAAATCACTCCCAAATTAGACGCTTCAGAAACAACATGCTACACAAATAGCAAATATTCAATTCATGCATTGCCTGGAGGCTTTGGACTGCATTAGCCTACATATCTATCACAGGAACAGTAGAATAAAATGATTCTGCAAGGTTAGAGAAATGAAACCCACTCAGCCACACTCTTCACAAGGAATATTTGGATAACCGAAACTTGATGCAAATATTTGTTACTAGCCATTATGACAAGCTGGGGACATTCCATGATCTTATTAGTATCTAGTCATTCACAGTTTGCTTATTCTGTATCAAAACATGCACACAGATAATAGGAATAAATTGTTTATTTCCCATGTTACTAGGCAATTATAAATATTTCAGCAAAAGGGTTATACTGTGCCAGGGTTAGAATCTAATAGAATAATTCAAGATGCAAATGCCATTGTCTGGTAGGCTACTGCTGATGTTCCCAAATAGTCCCCATTTGATTGGCTTTTAGAGAAAAGACTTAAAATAGAATAGAGGATGCAATAGCTTTTAAAAAGCTGCTAGCCTCTCACTTATCACTTCGGTAGGATCTTCTTTGTTTTTTCTTCTCTGGACAGTATTCATAGTAAAACATGCTATATACTGGGCATAGCTATTAACAGATGGGAACTATTTTACTTCAACTCTAGAATATTTTAAACACAAAAATTAAAACAGTTACTAAGCTCCTTGTTTATCTTTCCACTTCTATTATATAATGTTTTTGGAGAATTCTGCCTAATTTAGCATTGCAGGCAAAGTTTTCCACTATTGTTTTTCATAATTTACTTAATGGCTTGCAATAGCCAATATGTAGAAATTTATTAACAGGTTATATAGTTCCTGAAAAAATAAAAATACAGCTACAGAATCATGGAACCAGAATGCACTTGAGGACTTACTGAGACCAGCCATCTCACTCTACAGGTGAAAGAACATGCACCAGTGAAATGAAACAGTCTGGCCTGAATTGAAGGAAATCTTTCACAGTAGGGTCAAGACCAGCACCAAGGTCACATAACACACTGATCGGTGTCATGCTCTTTATACAATATCATACACCTTTTCCTTTCTGGAACTTTTCTTTTCTTTCTTTCTTTCTTTTTTTTTTTTTGGCAGGAAGAGGAATGAGAACAGGCCATCTAAGAAGCATACCTACTCCTTTTGCTTTCTGTTGTGTCATTCATAATCCTATATTCCTATGAAAACATGCAACACTTCAATGTTCCACCATCATTGTGTCCCCTACCCTTTGCATGACGTTTTCTTCTGTGTTCTATTTCAGAGAAGATAAAAAGAATCATTAAAATGCTGTGGTTCTTTTTCTGGGATACACAAGAACTATTTAAGATATTTCAACAGAAGAACATTCCTTCAACTTCAACGACATGGAAGAGATAGAAAGGATTGGACATCCTTCTCATCAGCAGCCACTGAGATTTACCTGTGGGAAGAAAATCAGGAGTAGAGGGTTCCAGAAGGCCTAGGCTATTTTGTGATTAAACTTCACAAACTATCTGTTAAAACGTTAACGAGTCTTGGGCCTCTTTTGATAGAAAGGAGTCATAAGAGATGTAGAAGAAAGCAAATCCTCCTCTTGGGCAGCTGTTTAGGAAACAAAGTAAAATAGGGAACCAGGCCAGTTGTCCTAAATCTTAAATATAAGAATATTCTTTAATATTTAATATTTAATATTCTTTAATATTCTTATATTAAATATAAGAAGGATGGACAGAAGCAAATTGTACATTTGTATCAATTTAGTATTCAATGCAGCATTAATTAATAACTAAGACTCACATGTATTAGTTTAGTTGGAGTTTGTGTGTGTGATGGTAGTGAACACCTCATGAGTATATCATTGAATTAACAAAAGTCCAAAGCTATTCCAAGAAAGCTAAAGTGCTTTTTATTTCTCTCCAAAATATTATTCTGAAATATGAAGGAAGCAAATATGTCACTCATTGTACAAATGAAGAAAAAAAGTCCAGTTAGCTCATGAAGATTGTTCAGCTCAATACTGATAGATTCCAGATGAGAATACAAACTTCTGGAACTCATCCCTTAAAGGGATGGCATCTAAAAATTTAAAATATTAATTAAAATATTGCAGCCTTTGAGCTTCATATTTTATGCATCTTTACATGGTTTGTTTCTTAGCGTAATACTTTTTCTGGGTATATCAGAATTTATACACACACGCACACACGCATGCTATTCTATATATAAACACAATTGTTAGTTGATATAATAAGATTTAAGAGCTAAAATGTTACAGGACTTTATCCTCTCCCCCCGTCCCCCAAAAAGAAAAAGAGATTCTAGACTAAAGGCAAAAATAGTAAAAAATAAAATAAAATAAAATAAAATAAAATAAAATAGGCTACTAAGAAGCACTCGGAAAATGAACATGAGGCCACTATATTTAACATTTCCCTTTGGAGTGGCAAAAATATTTTAGTAGGGTTATTTCTTCATTTCCAATGGCATACAAGGGTTGGGACACCCAATCTTTAATGTGCAATAAAATGAAATGGCAATTTTCCAAGAGCTGTGAGACTGCTGCTAATTAGCACATTAATTTATATAAATAAAATTCTCTTTGCTGTTCCCCAGTGTTCCGCCTGAGAAATGCAACAAGATGAATGAACATGACAAATCAAAGTGAAATTTACATGCTTGGAAAAAAAAGGGTACAGAAATAATCCCTTGACCTTATTTCAACTTTCTGACCCTTCGTCGTCAGTGCCGTTTTTCCACAGAGCCCCTAAATGTGCACTCCCCATGCTGCCAGACTTAAATTCTAAAGACGAGTTCACAAAGAAGGTACACCTATCTCCTTACTCCTCGAGTTGGACTCCTGGCTAAAGGAGCCAAGATCAGAACTCAAGAAAATGACTTTCATTTATTCTTACATTAACTTTTAAGAGTTTGTCATGTGTATTTTCTTAGCAATAATACACAATTTTTCCTGTTTTTAAAACTATTTTCCTTACATACAAAATATTTTAATTATTTTTAGTTCTAAATAATTTTATAGTTAACCCAATTTAAAAAAAATGAGCATTGCCTCAAAGCTGTCAGTATCTCAAAAGAAATTGCTGGTTTAATAAAAAAAAAAAAAAAGCAATATCCTAATTTCCAGGAAATGTTTTACTAAATTTATATTTTCTTCTAACTCTGTTATTCTGAAAATAAATTTAATGTAGTAAGTACTTTCAAATATGTGCATGTGTTACACTCTTATTTTTACATAGATATGTACAAATATACATAAATCTGGCTATAGCCTCTTTTGCAGAATACTGCCTGCAAAGCCATAAGTGGTAACCCTGGTTATAATCCATAACTAAATAGTAAAATCGGTTTTATGAAAAATAGAACAGAACAGAAAAAAGAGAATGCATTTCATACAGTAAAGACAAGTACTGTTTTGTGAGACAAATTTATCAGTTATGTGTATGTCTCTGAGTGTATATATTGTGATGTATTATGTATTTCTTACAGGGAATCATGTTCATAACAGTTGGGAAGATCTTCCAATAAAACAGCATATATAAAGTATAGAAAAAATAGAACCTAGACTATGAGATGCATCCCTTAATTTATATGTTCAATAAATATTTATCACTAGTACAACAGTAAACAAGACAAAGTCTGTGGAATCATGGAACTTATGTTACAGTGAAAAATCAGAAAATAAACAAGTAAACAAAATGCATACATGGTGTAATCTCTAATGATAAGTGCCATAAAGAAAAGAAAGGAAGGTAAGAGGATTAGAGAATGAAACCAGGGATAGGATGGGGGCTATAGCAACACAACTGTTAAAGGTCACTGAGGAGGTAACATCACATGCAGAACCTGAACGGTGTGAGGAAGAGCATTTCAGCCAAGGGCACAAACGCAAGGTCCCTGAGGTAAGAACAAGATCAACATGTACTGAGGAATTGCAAGAAAATTAGTACAATTGGACTGGCATGATCAAGGCAGGGAGTAGTTGAAATGACCAGAGACAGAGAGGGAGAGGCAGTGGCCAATTATGTAGGACCTTGTCATCTTTGCAAAGAACTATGGATTTCATTATAAATATGATGGTAAACTGCTTGGAGAACTGTGAAATGATTTCCATTTCTAAAAAAGCTCCCCAGGTACTATGTAAAGAATAGATAGACTATGGTGAAAATGTTAGAGCTGAAAAAAAAGAAAAGGGGGGGGAGTGAGGGAGGAAGGAAGGTAGAGAGAGAGAGAAAGAGATAGAGACAGGGAGACTAGTAGGAAGCCAAGACTAGATAACAATAGCTTGTAGGGTGGAATGACAGAAGGATGAGAAATGGTTAGAGTCACAATACATTTTTCCCAGCATGACCTGCTGATGGAGTAAGTTATGAGTATGGAGGAAAGAGACATATCAAGGATGATTTTTTGATTTTTGGCCCTAACAATTCTGTTAAATGGTGGCAGGCTCTCCTACTGATGGGTGGAAGGCCTGAGGAGAAAGGGTGGGGGGTGGGTGATTGGGTAATTAGGCACTTTCACTTTTTTCCAAATATATTACCATTATTATAGCATTCCAATAAATATTGAATAAGAAATAGCTAGGATCTAGGCTCTGTGCTAAGTGCTGAGAATATAAAGTCAAAACAAAATCATTGTTTATGCAAAGAAAAATAAAACAAAACTAGAAATTGTAGTATGGTATAATTGGTACTATGATAAGTTTATGAAAAGAATATTTGAGCAGCAGAGAGTAAAGAATCTGTATTATTTTGAGGGATTATCAATTATTTCCAATAAAGATGAAGCTGGAAAGTGTTTCAAAAGGTGAATGGAAATTAACAAGAATAACAACTGGCATGAGAGATGGAGGAAGAATGGAGGCATTTAGTAGAGCATTGGTAAATGCATTGAGGAATTTAACACATTTATTTGGGAAACTAGAAGCTCCCTGGATGAAGGGTCTATGTTGGGTATTGGCAAATAATATTGCTAACGTGGTAGGCAGGGACAAGATCATAAAAGGTCTTGTCTAGCAAGCTAGGAGTTTGATTTTTACTGAAATCTATAAAAAGACACTATAAGATTAAAATCAGAGGGAATAATATGATTAGCTAAATTAGATGGACACCAGGCCACTGTTGAAAGATGCAATAAGGATGTTATTGCAATAATCAAAAATAGAAATGGTGAGATGCTAAAACAAGGCACTGATAGCACAGATTGGAAAAAAGAGAGATTAAGTTTCCACTCAGTTAAGGGAAGTAAGCAATGCAAGGTGAGTGCTCTATGAGAGAAGTAGATGATATCAATCAGTGGGTATTGAGAGTGCAAGCAGATTACACTTCAGATCCATTTTATGGCTGGCCAGAAAATATTAAAAGAAGTCCATTCATAATACTTAATCAGATACCTTGCCTAGCCCTTGATTTCTCTAACTTGGATTTTTCCTATGTTGTCGACCTCCTACATTCTGGTCTCCTAGACCAGGTCCTGATTGTTACCATAATAAACTCCCTGATCTTTATTTTTAATTTGATCTGCACACTTCCTTTTGCTCCATTACAAGTAGTGTATGGTAGAGTCAAGAGCAGTGACAAGAGGAAGAAAGAACAGTGGTATAGACCCCACAACTGGTATACGATCAGCCACAAACCAGCTATGTGACCTTCAATAATTCTCGACTTTTCCAGTGTAGAAGAGTTTTCATGACAGGGCTCTTTGTCACTGTGAGAAATCTGAAATATTCAGAATGCCCAAACGTCCAGAATGCCCAATATGTGACTGATTAAATATAAATTTTTGAAAAATCATAAAATATTATACTGGACTAACAGTCATGCTTTTAGAATATTTAGTAATACAGAAAATATGCATGATATAGTCCTACACAAATAGCAGTTTTGCATATTTTGTTTTAAGCTATGAATAAATATATATTACAGAAAAAAGTTGAGAATATATATATATATAAATTACATTAATGCTTATATCTACGAACTGTGACAGTGGGTAATTTTTATTTTCCTCTGTGATTTTTCTGTATTTTTTTATATTTTACATAACAAAAATGGCTAATTGTACAACCAGGAAAAAAGTAATCAAAATGATCTATGGTTTTTCTCATCCTGAAGAACAATTTCAAATATAGTATAGATCTGATTAGGGTAAATTCAGCAGCAATTGCTAGAAAACTCAATTAACAGTGTCTTAAAGAGACTTCCACTTCCACTTAGGTTAAAGACAGTTACGATGTAATGCCCTTCCATCCTAACAATGAGAATAACCCAGATAACCTATATAGTCATAATTGTGTGTGTGTGTGTGTGTGTGTTTGTGTGTGTGTGTGTGTGTGTTTTTAATCATCACAGACCTAAGGATGCAAAGAAACCTAAATAACTGAAATCTAGAGGGTGACAAACTCTTCCCACAATCACTTTCATTCCTGGAGAAGCAGTGAGGGAAGAAGGACAAAAGTAAAGAAAAATCACTGCAGTGTTGAGAAACTTTTGAGGCCAGTATGGACAGACATGACAGGTTAGAATTCAGGAGGCAGCAGCCACATGCAGAATCTGTACCCACCCACCAACTCTTTGCCATAGGCCTTTCCTGAGTACTCACACAGAAGACTGGGTAGAGCCAAGAGCCTGATGGAGGTTGAGGGCAGAGTCAGCATACCCCCTCAGAGTATTAATCAATGGCTGCCCAATGCTGGGGGAGAGCAGAAGAGCTGAGAGAGACCACCTCCGGATGACCAGGCAGGCAGAGCCAGCCAAAGCTGGGGGCAGAGCCAAAGAACTGAGGAAAAATTCCTCAAGGGTAATTCAGGCTTTCCCCGAATCTACCCCTTTAGCCCTCCAAACCAGAGTACATGGCAACAGTGGAGGGTGAGGGGACAGAGTCCTAAAGCACAAAAACCTGGGCTCAACACTGGAGAGCTGAGGATACAAACAATAACCCAACCAAGTGGCAGCCTGCTGGGACTATGATGAGATATCCCATGGCTTAAAAGCTGGTGGTAGACTATAAAGCACAAGAAATATCAAGAGTCTCCTGGTGCTTAGATCTCCAGTCCTGCTGAAGGGAATGTCTTGATCTCCAATCATTTGAAGCCAGTGGTGATTTGGATCAAACTACAGTGAGAACAGTCTCAGCTCATCTATATATTAGATTGACTCAACCCCTCACCCTAGAGGCCCGAGAGAAAAATGAGTCTGCTCTCCTCTGAGTTTTACTATTATTTACTTATTAGTCTTTACTATTTTTTAGATACTATTCCTTGCATACAATAAAAAAGATGACACATAAAGAAGCAAGGAAATGTGACCCATCAATAGAAGCAGATCCAGAAATGGAATAGATATTGGAATTTTCAGACAAGGACTCTTAAATAATTATGATGAATGTGTTAAATAAAAATGGAAAAGTGGACAATATAAGTAAACAGAAAGGAAATTTCATCAGAGCAGTGGAAATCATTTTTAAAAGGAGCCAAATGGAAAAAGTAGAAATAAAGGAGATATCAGAAATCCGGGTTCATTTGGTATTATCAGCAGATGGAACACAGAATAGAAAGAATAAGTGAACTCAAAGACAATTTCAACAGAAATAAACCAAACTGAAACACAAAGGGAAAAAAAAATAGAACAGAGCATCTGAGGTCTGTGAGACAACAGCAAACAATGTAATCGATGAATAATTGGAGTTGCAGAAGGAGAGAAGAGAGAAAAGGAACTAGAAAGAATTTTTAAGAGATAATACACAAGAATTTGCTGAAGTTGGTAAAATACATCCACCATAATCCATAATCAATATATCCACCTAGAAATTCCAACTAAGTAGAAAAAATACCAAGAAAACCACACCTGCACACTTTATAATGGAACTACTAAAAGCCAACAATTAAAAAAAAATAAGTGACATATGCAGAAAAGAAAATGTCTTACGACACATCATAAAAAGTCTGGAAATGGAGTAGTTCCAGAATTGACTAGTTCACCATCTAACCCAGGGCAAGAAGCCATATTCTTTCCATCTTTCCGTTTTGCCTTATTTAGCAGAGTCTGTTCTTCTGTGATCAAAGATGCTTACAGGAGCACCAGGAAGCACACCATGGTGCACACTGAAATGCCAAAATAGAGATTGGGTCTCTTTCTTATATCTGCTCTTAAGAAACTTCCCAGAAACTTCCTGGAACACTAGCTCTTCCAACTAGAATGGTACCACACACTCATCCCTAAACTAATCACCAGCAAAGAAGAAATAATTGATTGGCTAAGACTAATTAGTATTGACTCCTGAAGCCTCTCAAAAACTATATAGTCCTTCACACCTTTGCCAAAAACAGACTTCTTTTAGCAAAGAAGTAATGGCAAGGTACAATTGTTGGGTAGAAAACCAGACGTGACGTTTAATAAAGTGAAAGTTCACAAATGCAATAGGAAACCAAGGCTGAACATAATCTTAAACCTTACAATTGTATTACTAATGATTTCACTACGTCTTTGAATTGGTCCTGTCACAATTTGATTATTTTTATATTCTTACATTTCATTCTACACTCTCTACTGGGTGTGGGAGATACTGCAGAGGCATTGTTTCTGTTCTCAGAGTTTGCTTTGTAGTATCAAAGGATATCCTAAAACAGATGAATGTCATTGGAAAACATGATAGCAGAGCATGGATCTGACTTCAGCAACTCACTCACTGACTAAATTACCTTGAACAAATTACCTAAACCCTCTAAGCTTTAGGATCTGTGTCAGTGAGAGAGAGAAGCTGTATCATTCTCATATAACTATGGTGAATTTTAAATTGATAATCCATAAAGTGATTAGAAAAAGTATTCAGTAAACAATAGCTATCATTATTATTTATCAATGTGCTTATAAAGTTCAGTAGGTGTGTAAAAACCATGGTTGAAAAAGTCAACCCCGAAATGGTAAAGCTTGAATATATACGGATACGTGAGCTGTTCAACTATTTGTAGAAAAGACTAGGATAGCAATTGAAGGCATTTCTAGAATAACGAGTTTGGAAAAAAAGATATGGAAGCATGAAAAGTGAAGGAGCAGGGATCCAGGAAAAGCATACAAACCTCAGTGTAAGCTCTGTGAATAGACTCTAGGTCTAGGAGAAGAAGCTGTGAAAGAACACTTGGGTGAGGCATGGAACCTCATGTATGACATGATTATGGTGTCAGACCATAGGCAACAGGAAATCATTAAAGAATTTTTTTAAAGGTAGTAATAATGGCTGCCATTTGCAAATATCATTATGGCAACAGCGTGCAGATGAACACTGAGAAAAAGAGAGACCAGTGAGATACAGTGCCTATGCCAGAGGAACAATGGCATATAGAAGACACGTGGCAATCTACTCGGGAAATCATGAGGTCTAAACTATGACTGTTAGGAAAAGCTGGAAGAGAAGGAGAGGGTATGAGACTTGTTACAGAAAAGCTTGATTCTCGGGAGACAGGTCAGTTTGAACACTAGAAAGCTTGAAGTTTATGATTAAAAATTGAAAGGCAGTGGAATGACTTTCAGTTACAGAGAGTAACATAAAAATAATAGTAGATAAAGTATTGCGAAGTAGATATTCTACAAAAAGTTTGGATTGTTAGAATGAACATTTGAAAAAATATTATTTGTAGCCAGTAGGTGCTGTTAAGTTACTTAAACCCAGTCTTAATGTTTAAGTAAGATAAATATTTCTTTTCAGAGGAACAGAACAATTTTGTTTATTAACTTAATTAGGAAGTCTTTTCTTTAAAAAAAAAAGAAAAGGACAAGTGTTACATTACAGCTCAATCCATTCCTGGTTGAGCTGTTACAAATGATAAATTGGAAGATTGTAAGGTAATGAGATTTAAAAATATCTAGTCTTAATCTCTATTGCTTAAATTTAAATTTCTCTCCTATTTGTTTCTCTTTGGAGATAAAATAAAACTGCTTTAACCTTATATTTAGGATGTGGTTCTAATGGAGAGCACACATAAGTGTCTTCTGGATTTACCACTCAAATTATAAATAAATTAACATTTCCTCTTGGACAAAATCTCTTTCCCCACTAATCCTAGTGTTTTGACAATACCCTGAATCCCTCTTTCAAGTCTTTTCCAATCATTTTGGAGCAGTCTGTCAGGGTTATTCATTAATCCTCACTCTATATAAAGCAAAGCAGTCATAGGCTTTATTCCCATTTCACAGATAATTTATTTATTTAGGCAAAATTCTCTAATACATAATGCCATTCAAAAGTAATTTTTATACAAAACTTATTACATGCCTTCTTGGCTGTCAGTTATAAAAGTGGAAAACTTTTCTGCTTTCTATGCTTTTCTGCAACTCAGTTAAAAACACTTGAGGCTATAACCTGAGATTTAGTACACTGTTGGTGATTTAGTTACATTTATCAAGAATAGAGCAACCCCATATTACAATTTCTGTGATATTGTAATAGTACAATCTGCTTTATTGAAGAATTATATTCTGGTGACCATTTAGGCTTTAAGAATCTAAGGAGTACAAAAGAGAGCGTGGGCCAGTTCGTCGGACATTTAAATCTGTAGCAGGGCTCTAGTCTCAGCTCTGATACTGGTTGTACTTCTTTGGGCAGCCCATTGGGAGCTGTCTGCACCCATCTGTACATCTTTAAATTGGAGATCATGGTCGCTGGATCTACTTCATTCAAAGGAGGCTGTGTGAATAGATACAATCCTTTGCCTTCAGAAAATGAATGAAAGAAAACCACCTCCTATTTTATAACCATGATGCACGGGACTTCCATTACCATAGACGTTTTACTGGTTTTTAATAATAAGTAAGAAGTAATTTCTGAATCTCTACTTTTTACAATACCTTACAACTCTAATTCATTGGATTAAGTGGTTTCAGATCCTTGCAAAATGCTTAGGTAGCAACAGACATTTCTTTCAGCTGCTACAATTTCCCCTTTGTGTTCATATACAGCAAAACTAATGCTATCCATTAGAGGTGAAGTAATTAAGTGTGTCTGCTAGATACACTGATCTAACGCACAAATAAACTCCAAGTTACTTGCCTCTGCCAATTGCAATCTTTTATAATGCCTTCTCAGCTCCACCAGAAAGACCACTCTACTATACAAACAATTGTAGAAAACACCAAAATAAAGGATGTGGAGGTGGGATTACTTGTGTTAAATACCATTGTAACAACCAAATCAAAATAAAATCAAACTACAAGTGAAATATACATATTTACATAGTTTACAAATTGAGACTTCACATTGGAACTTTGGTAGGAGCTCTTAGATACTTCAGGATTCTGCTATTTACGTTCCGATCTGAGAACGGGCCTATACTGTAGGCACTTAAGAGCTTCTGCCCAAGCTGCAACGTGAGCCCAGTATCTGTCTACTAGAACTTGTATTGGAAGTTTAAAATTCTGGTTCTTACCCAGGCTATGAATCCACTGATATCTTTATTTGAAGGACACTTAATAGCTTATTAATTTATAGTCTGCTTTGCTTTCATCTGCGAACACGGCATCTTCCTCCATTCAGGCTGGACCCCAGGAGCCTGGCACGTAATTCATACAAGAGAGTGAATTCCCATTTGGCCAATCCAAAGCTGCCCTTGGAATCCGCATCTCTGGCCACATTTGTGTTTATGCTTAGTATCTAGTTTCAGTTATCTTTTTTTGTGCCACTTTGGACTGTGATCTGTTTGTTGCATTTACTAAGTTTCCCATTACGGAATGGTGAACAGGACCACGAGAAGGTGGCATAATGTGGTGAGGCTCAGCACTTCCTAGCCCGATGGCACTTAATTACTACACTTTTTTTGCCAACTATTTCTTGGCATCTAATTTAATTTGGGGACTTGCCTAAGCATTTAATTGAACTTGGAGAACTCCTTTCAAATATTTATACCCACTTTCTCTTTCTCCTCCTGCCATATCATCAATAATTCTGCACCACATTTTAGATCAGTTCCCACTTCCATTTTTTCCAAAATGCTTGCCATTCCTCTTTTTCTATTAAATATATTGCTCATACCCCGAATCCTAATAAGGCTTCATTTAAAAAAAAAATAGTTTGTCCTCCTTTTCTTCTGAAACTTTTCCTGCCTCATTACAGCAGAAGAATTCTCTATCTTCTCTTTCCATAAAGCTTTTATTCTCTCATTTTATACAACTTGTATCTCACCCCTCCATTAGGTTTCCTATAAAAACAGGCAGCACAAAGTAAAGAACAATGGATTCCTTACGCTGGTCGCAGCCACATAAGCTTCGATATTCTTGTCTCTGACCACGACTCTACCCACTCAGTTCTGTTACTCTAAGTTACATTTAACGTGTTCTTGATTTCATCAACAGCTACAATGCCTTGACAACTCTTACTTCTTTTCTCAACCTATCAGTGTTCTCCTGGTTTTATGTCTTTCTGCAACTAGCATCAGCCTCCTAGGTCATCAAGTTACTTAGCCTTTTGTTGTTGCCTTGGAGCCCATATCGGTGCTGGAACAATCCAATCATATCCCTTCTTCACTCTGATACAAATACTCACAGTGCTGTATGGGACATACAAGTCAGTACCTCGGTGTACATACAGTTTCCAACTCCCTTTGGAATCGCAACGCTATTCATCTATATTTTTCTTCACCTCCTCATCTTTTACTTCTTTCATTGCTCCCACCAACCTTTTCCAGACATTGTCCAAAGTCCTGAAATCACAGAACCAATTCTTCCAATCCCACTTTTAGCTGGGAATTTTCCCTACTAAATCCTTATGTTAATAATTGATAAATAAATAATGATTTTATTCACAACACCTGTAGTATTTCGAAAAGCGTAGCACCAGTGCAAACAGTAGCAAACCAAATTAATATAACAGACAAAGCAGAAATAAATGCAAATAGTATATAAGAAAATATTCAACTCGTGGGGAAATAGATTATTCAGTAATGGTACTGGAATAACTGGTACATTTAGAAAAAAATAAAAGGGGATCTCTTTCTCATTTCTTCCACCTAACAATAATAACAGGAATATAAATAGTAATAATTCATTTTCCATCAATACAATCATGAATTTATGCATAGAAAATGAATAAAATATTTATAAACTAGCTTTAGGAAAAGCCTACTAACCATGTCATAAAAATTTCAAACAAAAATTAAAATGTGGACCAATTCGATTATATCAAAATTCTGTTTTGAAAAATAAGACAAACATAAAACAAAGAAAACACAAAACCAAGATGGCACAGTTACGTTATTGCAGCATTATTGTAATAATGAGGAATTAAGAACAGTCTATATATTCACCCATATGGGACTAATTAAATAAATTACAGTATAGACCTACTATGAAATACTATACTAAAATTAGTATATATGAAATTGGAAGGCAGCCGCAACATATTATTGTTAATGAAACAAAAAGAGGGTACAGTACAGTATTATAATATTAAATCAGTATGTATGTGTGTACAGATATGTATATGTGAAGATATACATGTGAATTTCTATAATAGGAAGGTTGAAAGAATCTGGATTACTGAGTTCATGTAATATCTCACCCTGTACTTTTAACATATTTTCTGTGACAGGCCGTATTCTGGGCAACTAAAAATACTACTTTAAATGAATTTACAGGCTGGGAACATTCTCAGAAAGTGTGAGCAACTTGCCTTTAAATAAGAAGGTAAGGCAGCGACAACAGCAGAACCCAGGAACCTCACCCTTAGTCCAGTGGTTGGTCCGCCACATGACAGCTGATCCTAGGGAGAAGATAACCCTTTCGATCCAACCAGTTATTTTCTATCTCCACTAAAGCACAGAAAGAAAATAATTGAGATTAATCTACTAGTGTAGATACTATGGAAATTCTTTCTTTTTTTCTTTCTTAGTATAAAGAAACTGAAAGTGCTAAAATAGATACCAAATAAAGTACCTTCCACCGATTTATCTGAAGCCTTGCCAAGGAGTTAACCCTGCTAGTGTGCTTCCCGACGCTGACATCCGTTGGTTTAATATAGGTGTATAAGATGGATGGAGCATAGCCTAGGACGTATGAAACGGGCAACATCTACCTCAGCTATTTGAGAACAGCGACGGAAAAGATGCTTCTTCCCCAGCTTGTGATTCAATTCCTTGAATCTCACCTTGGCCTCTGCTCACCCCAACGATAAGTTTGATTCACACAGGGGATCTAGATAGAGTGGGAGAAACACAGGGTAGCGGGAGGGCGCTGCTTACATCCAAAACAGCGAGGAAAAGCAGGATCACTCATTAGTCTTTATCCAGATGACTCCTCTTTTAAGAAAGGGGTAGCTTACTAAGAGTTTTAGTTCACAGCCAGAAGCCTCATTAGAAAAAAAGGGGAATTTACACACAATCTAGAACTGTTGAATTAAATCCAAATATTACAGGTGTCACAATTACAAGATTCAAAATAAATCCAAAATGGTGAAGGGGAAAAGAACTTATTATTTATTAAGAACTCACTGTGTTGTATGCAACTAGGTCCTTTATACACGTTATCAGACATTTTAATCCTCACGACAGTTTACATGACCTGAAACCCGTGTAGGTAAGAAGCCAGCTTAAAATATCTGGGAACAAAAATTACCAAACACAAAACTTCCTACCTGTATTTCATTAGTTATTTCTCAGGTGATTATATACAAAATCTCTGGCAAAGATACGGTATCTGGGTCAATCTTCTCATCCCCATGATATTTCATTCTGTTAAGTAGTGACACTGATTCGCTTATTTCTGATAAAAGTCTTTATTTGTGTTTGCTATTTTTCTTCAACTAAGGTGGTGTACAACTTCAAATTAAAGTTGATAAATGGCACTTTTATATTATAGTTCAGGTAAACAGTGAAAGTCAGAAGAAGGTAAATGCAGCAATTCCATTGGGCATGGGTTCTCCTAGCACAGAAGTTGTCTGTGTTATTTTGCAGACTGTGATGACTTCAGTGCAGCTCCACTAGCTAGGGTTGCTGTGCAGAAGGTCTTTCTACAACACATTTTGTATTATTGGAGTCGGTCTATTAAAGCTACATGCTTACTTTTTAGTAGATGATGTTTGGGATACAAGTACACGATACGTTATAGCCAGGAGTCGAGGTTAAAGTCACCATTGCATATGCTTAAATCAATTATTTTAATACATCGATTATCAGTTGTTTAAAAAACATATATGCAAGCATCTCCAGAGCCTGGTCTTTCTTCAGATTTGACAACTGGTTTTAATGTATGTGTTAGAAAACTATGGAAACTATTGTACTGGCTATGGATACTTGGATTAATAGATTTAAATCTTTCAGATTAAACATCAAGTGCGTACTGTCACAGTATTGTAAATATAAATATTCAACATATGTTTTGACCATTTAAGCCAGAATTATCCACAGAAGAAACAGAACATGAAGGAATTTAATAAGGATAAATTCCTAAAATTGCAATATATAGATATATAAATACACACACACATATATATATGTATACACAAAATATGTATATATATGTATATATATATTTGTTGTCAAACTATCAGTTTAACGGTTCTCTAAATTCCTTATTTCTGTCATTTTTCTTCTAGTAAGCGTGGGGTCTTCTATAGCTCACACTAACTGTATATAATGAAATATGAAGACATTTCTTACTGCACTGTTAACTTGGGTCATTTCTTTTAAGAAATTGAGGGACAACATATGCTTGTCTAAGCATGTTATGCAAATTATTGGCATAAAAGGATTTTTAACATGTACGTAGTGTAAAACATGTCATAGTGACAATTCTTACATTCAGTATTCACTTATCCCGACAATTACCATGGTTATAACGCCTTTCTACATGTAGCCATTTTATATGCATGTTGAAAAGCAAGGCATACGCATGTACCTGCAAGATATTGGAATTATATCCTCAACACTTTATCTTCAAGTTGGGGCTTGGACTCTGTAATTTTCTTCTGTTTATAAAATTGCATACACGAGATACCCCAGCAAGGTGAGTTTGTCTATTCAGAATGTTTGAAGCGGAAATATGTTAACATGGAAGGAATTTTCCCTCGGCTCATTTTAGACTCAGTCACATGGTCAGAGGCTGGAATTTTATACCAGACATTCTCAGAAATCTTCTAGTAGCCATATTATTGCTTTCTTCAAAAGACAACCGCACGTTGCCCATTTTCTAGCTGCCTTTGCAACACTGTTGTGCTCACGACACGCAATCCTCATTTTTAAAATGTACTTTGCTAAACAAGTTTTATGTTATAAAGCAGAACAATATGAATACCATCTATGCAACCTGCTATTCTGCGTTGTCAGATATGTCTTCTAAAGGAAAACTCTGTAGCAATCAATCACGTGACATAGTAAGGTCTCTCTCTCTCTCTCTTTTTAAAGAAAAGAATACTATATTTCATCTATGAAGAGGCAATATAAAATGCTACTAAAATATCAGTATGATTTTTTAGTCATTTGCAAATGCACAATTTCCCACATTTGCTGAAATAAGGTCTCAGAATAAATGCTTGTCAGTTTGAACAATTGTGTGGGGATGGGACAGATGGGCAGCTGTTTCTTTTTTTAATCCCAGATTTTGTTCTTTTACTTTAAATAATGTTGAAAATGTTTTTTAATTATGAAAAAATAAACATAGGCTACTTTTAAAAAAGAAAATAAAGTGGTAGCTATTGAACTATAATGAAAGAAAGATAGTTCTTATGATGTGAATTAAAAATCTCTAGCTCTTTTAACAGAAAACAATAGGTTTCACTGGCTATACTGTGTTGATACCGATCATTATTTATACTGTAATTGCTATGACCAGCTGTCTTTTTAGTTTTATAGGAATAGACAAAAGTTCCGATTAAGTCAAATTTGCATGATCAACTGGGCATCGTAATTTCACTGTTAGTGCTTATGGATTTTTCTGACATTTTAATCCCAAATGTGAACTCCTTTCCTAGCTGTACACTGCAATATGAATTAATCTAAACTAAAACTATTTTTAAAACCCTTTTGTTCATATGAAAAACATATAAGAATGCCTCTATTTTTAAATCAGCATTTCTTTCTTCTATCATAATTACTTCCTCATATTATGAAAGAATAAAGATTTAACTAATGCCCTAACTAAATTGGCCAAAGATTATAAATAATGACTTTTCACTAGGTACAAATCTTCTGTAATTAGAAAGGGAGGCAAATAATCTGTAATGAATGAACTGTATTTAATATGTAAGTCCTGAATATTGAACACAGATGCCTCTATACTGGTGCTGAAGTGAAAAAAAAAAAAAAAAAAAGAACCAAGAAACTACATTTATCTCCTTTCCTGGGCAGATATTCCATGTTCTAGAAAGGTAAAAACACTCAACTCAGAAAAGTACCACCCCCCCACACACAAAGAATAATTTTAATTAGCTGAAAACCAAAATGCCTTTCATAGAAAGATTTTAAATAGCAAAATGGTCATTATCCCATTACGTTACATGAGATTATTCCAGATAATATAGCTGACCAGAAACTATTTTTGTATCCTACTCAAAAATCTGAATTTTTTTGACCTTCAATTAAGTAAAAATCATCTCATTGGTCAATTCCATATCATGCAGCAATGCTGATGTGGGATAATTTTATGTAGGAAATATAGTTCTATTGAATGCTTGTAATGGATTGAATCTGTTAATATAACAGTGGTTGATTAAAGAACCTATTTTAATATCTTAACTTTAAACCAACTACAATGCTTTATAACTCTAAATTGTTAGAATCCATTTTTAATTTCTTTAAAACTGATAAGCCTCCCTGCCCTTCCCTGATTTCAAATTTAATTAAATCCACAACAAACCACAATGAAGAACAAGGCCAGTTTTATTTACATAACATAAAAATAGTAGTAACAAGGAATGAGTTGCACGAAACCAACATCAGTCTTAACCACAAAATATTTTTCTTGACCCCTTCAAAGAGCAGCCTTCTTTCCTACCCAGCCAGGAATAACATTCAATTTTGTATTAAAATAACTACTGCGACAGAACTCACAAATGAACAAATATATTTTTGGAAGTAAATCAGCACATTCAACATCACAATCATCACTACTATTTTTTTTTCATAAACTGAGTAATCTTCCATCTTAACCCACAACATCAGCAGTGCTTAAATTTTATGTTTTTAGATATTACAAAAATTACATATTAAGCTCTTAGGATGGGCAATGAGGAAATTAAGGTGCAGATGACAAAAACCTGGGGCATCAATAGGTTAAGGGGGCAAGATCAGAGAATGACAGTGGTAGAATCAGGGTTTTCAAGCTGTTCCTTTCCTCCCAGGTTATATTCAGACCGGAGGCCTGCCTCGGGCAGAGTCAATGGTGGAGTTTGCCTGGAGCAGCTAGTCTGGAGGGAGATCCCCACTACTTTATTAACCAAGCGCCAATTGTGGTTGCCTCAGACTAACATCCACTCACAGCCTGAGAGCTTCCAGAGTCTTTGGCTTATGGTGTTCACTGACCACAAAATCATTTCACGTGCTTGCAAAGTTAAGCACATATACTGGTTATTTGAGAGTCAGAGTTACTGAATTTCTGAGAGGCCTCCACCAAAGTCGAAAGGCAATCCACAACATCGGATTTAATCTCGGATTAAACTTTAATCTCAGATATTTAAGATTATGTTCTCCCAATAGTGAATTTTCTAATCAATCCCTAAGAGTACTTACTGGCCATTAATTCACTGTCTTCACTTTCACACAGCAATTCTCTTCCCATGATGCCCTTTACACACACACACACACACACACACGTGTGCGCACACAACCTTCTCAGAGTAAAACCTGACCTCCTTTGTTTTGGATGGTATCCATCCTTCCAAAGAGATCACACTCCTCTACTAGTGCTCACTCTTTCTACTCTGGTTTTTTTTTCTTCTTTAACTCTTATTTCTCCTTGAAATATGTTTGCGTTTCCAAAACCTTGAAAATTCTTCCTCTTTGAAACCATGGCTCCACTTTAATCACTGTCCTACTCTTTGACATTATTTTATAGTTAAGATCCTCAAACAAGCAAACTACCTCCACATCCCACGGCTCTCACTAACCATCCCTTATTTCCTTTACCTCCTGTCATCTGATTTATGGACCCATCAATATCCTGACACTGCTCAATTAAATCATTTTTTTAATGGAATTGAATTTCTTTATTCTGACCCTCTTCAAATTCTCCATACACTTTATACAGCTTACCTCATTTTTAGTTTACATGATACTATTGATTTTTTTCTCTGTATCTCCCACCAACTGGGCTTTTTCTTCTTTCTACCCCTCAATTTAGTGATTCTCTTTGTTGTCTATTTGCTGACTTTCCTTTACACTTACATAATTTTTTTTTACATTCAAATGTTTTAATTATCTCATCTATACTAAAATTCTTTTCTCTGGACATCTTACATCTTAACTCCTACTTTGTCTCCTGTTCCATTCTCCAAAATTTATTATAGGCCCCTTATCTTAACAAAAAAAAAAAAAAAAAAAAAGGACTGTTCATGCTTCTGCCTACATGTCAAGCAGGCATTCTTATAAACACCAAAAATAGAGTAGTGAAAAAAATAAAAATAAAAATAAAAATTACCTGTCCTCATGCAGTATGGATGCTGTTGAGGGAAAGAGATCATAAACATGGTAACAGTAAAATATTAAGAGCATGGAAATGAATGTTAAAGGGAAAACATAAAGCAAAGAAGGAATATGTGAAATATCAGGAGTGGACTTAAAATTTTAAATAGGCTGCCAAGTATAGACTACGGGGACAAATGTAGAAGCTAAGATACCATTTAAAAAGCACTGCAATAATCCAGGAGAGAGATGATAGTAACATGGACCCTATATAAGAAGAAGAACCAAGATTAATAACAAAGTTTTTTATCTAAGTAACCGGAAGAATGTAGCCCCATTAACCAATACAGAGAAGTGAGCAGAAGTTGCATGCTAACAGCAGAAGTTTAAGCACTTTAAGTGGGCGTTGTCTGAGAGATAAATGTATGTTGAATGGGCAGTTGGATATATAGATCTGAAGTTAAGAGGAAGATCCTGCCTGCACAATACAAATTTTGTTGTCATAAACATAAAAATGGTATTTAAAACCACGAGAGGAAAATTTTATGACCTTGGAAGTGAATATAGGTAGAAAGGGAAAAAGGTGCAAGGATTAGAATTCAGGAAAATAAGGAGGAACGGGCAAAAGTAACAGAAGGAGTAGTCAGAGATGTCAGAGAAATGATGGACATTAGGGAAAAAAGCAATTCTAGAAGGGCGTCAATTGCATTCAATGCAATGGGTAGTGCAAATATGAGAACTGGTAATTAAAATTACCAACATGAATGTCTTTGGTGACCTTGACAAAAACAATTCCAATGGACTATGAGAGAAAAACCTGACTGCAGTAAATAAAAGAGAGAATGGTAAGAAAGAAATTGGTAACAGTAGAGAACTTCCTCAAGAAGTTTTGTTATAAAGGATAGGAAAACTTGGGAACATAGCTGTAGAACAAGGTTATATCAAGTGAGGGATTTTATGATGAGTGAATTAATAGCATGTTTATATGCAAATGAGGTAGAAAAAATATGATGTTATTGAATGTATGGAGAAATGCAAAACAGGCAAAAATGGATGGGATTTATGCACAGACGGAGACACCCTGGGTAGAAACATGAATGAACACAGTATAGGAGAGACTGTGGAATATAACAGTATAGGTACTCTTAAGTGTGTGATACAACACTAGGAACTTGTAGACGTTTTCTTTAAAATGTTCAATATTTTCAGTGAAAGGGGAAACTGAGACAGCAACTTGGAGTAAGGATCAAGGACGAGATATTAAGGGTTTGGAGAAATAGAAGAAAGCATGAAAAATCATCCAGGAGAGTGGAGGGGAAAATGGATGAAGAAAATATAGTATGCTTGCATTTAGAGACTCCCTTAAAGCTACTGATAATGAATTTAAAGTAAGACCAGTTTTCAGAGCTGTGCATTTTCCTTTCTTTTTTCTTTTCTTTTCTTTTTTTTTTTTTTTTTTTTTTTTACATTTCATTTATTTATTTGAGAAAGAGAAAGTGAGACTGAGAGAGAGAGTCCAAGAGGGCAGAGTGAAGGGCGGAGAGAGAGGGACAAGCAGACTCCCTGCTGAGCAAGCCCCCTGTAGGACTTGATCCGTGGAGCTCAATCCCAGGATCCGGGATCATGACCTGAGCCAAAGGCAGATGCTTAATCGACTGAGCCACCCAGGCTCCCCTCCTTTGTTTTTTCAATTACATTGAACTTTACAGGTACAGGTGCATTGCAGAAAGAAAGTTTTACTTTCCTTGAGTTAACAGTTTCATCAGGAAAATATGATGAAGCAAGAGATGCATGGGAGTTGATGATGTATGCAAGGGAGTGATTATAATGATTGAACACAAAATTTAAGGTGGTTATGGAGGAAACAAAGGACTATTCAAAGATGAAGGGAAGTATAAAGCTGGTAGGATTGATGCTAACTAGGTCCAGGTGGGGTTGAGGAATGCTATAGTTGGGATGATAAGGGTAGTGCCACAAGAGATAGGAGTTGAGAATCAAAGAGATGGATATTTGAAATTGAGTTGATGGCAGAGTCATTGCGATTGGGAAAAAAGGTCAAGGGAATGAGCATGGAAGTAAGGCTGAGGTAGGGAGGAAAACACTATCATGTGGGGGAAAAAAAAGTCAAGGACCTGAGAAGCCATAATGTTAGAAAGTTTATCCGCATGGATATTGAAATCACATGAATTATGAGAGAAGGCATGTTAAAGAGCGTGACAGTGACCCAGGGTCATGCAGAGATGACCACTATAAAGAGTGACATTAGTATTTTCTAATGATAAAAATTGCAAAGTGATAATGATTAGGAAAGGAGGGAAAGAAAGCTGCGAGCAGGAATGATTAACAAGAAAGACACACATCCCTTTGCAAATGTGCATTCATTCATTCAGTTGCTCAAGCACATGTTTTAGGTATGTGGAGTGTGACAGGCACTATGTTAAATGTTTACATTGAGTGTCTAATTTTGATTCATGAAATAACTTTATGACATAGGAATCATTATCTGCATTTTTATAGTTGAGCGAGCTGAGGTTAAATAATTTACTCGAGGTTATTCAGCTATTGTTTACTCTCTCTTATATTGTGTTTCTTTCATTTCAAAGTAATACCAATGCAAGTTTCCTAAAATGGAGGGATGACCACTTTGGCCATGGCAGTGAGAGAAGCTCTGCAGACCCACTTCCTAGGGAAACAACTGAAGAAAATTATACACGTACAAAAAAATCTTTAACTACCTGGAAGTTGTCCCAGGGCTCACAACAAATCAAGAAACACTTCTTCTTCATGAAAATTTACTGAAATGGTAGATTTGTAGATTTGGAAAACAACAAAAACAAAAAAATAATGAGAGTCTGCGGCTCTTGAGTCATGACCTGACCCCTTTCTGTCTCCCTCTCTCTCTCAGCTAAGCATGACAGAAGATCTATGCTGAGCAGATATAGTTAAGAAGAGAGGACTCCCACTCCCCCATGCTCCAAGAGTTATGATTTCTCCTTGGAAGGGACAGGCCACCAGCATTTCCTATTTCCCCCAGCTAAATGTTACAGAAACTAAATTCCAGATGACACATCTATGAGTTCAAGGACTCCCTTTCTCCACCAAGCCCCCACTGTGAAGAGATTGAATACAGTGGACCAAGAATAAGGTCCTTATAACACTTCAGGTTGCTTATAGGGAGGAGATTTCACATGGGGAGAGACGAGTGGGAAGGATAAGAGGCTACTTATCCTCCTCAGTACTCCACTCATGAAGCAGCGATGACACTATGAAGAAGTGGACTACTCTCACCATCCCTAGTTCTAGAGCAGTGGCTCACAGATTTTTCTCAAGGGAAGTGGTAGGCCATGGTGGAGACCTCCAAGGATCTCTCTTAAAGGAACTAAAGTTCAAGTCTAAGGTTGCTTCAAAACTAATGGAGATTTTTGGTCGTAAGCAGTAAGAAGCAGCTAAGAACTCCATGAGACCAACAAGCAAGATGTAGCACCAGCTAGTTTATAAAAGAGAACCAGGGTAAGAGAAAATTAGGAAGAACTCTCCTAGGATTAGAAAAAATCTCAAAGACTGGTCTCAAAACTATCCCTGCAAAGGGGTTCAAATTTAGTTGGCCTGTGGGAGCACTTAAGTTCCAGAGTATTGGAAAAAACAGTAGCCCAATTAGCTGGCAATTAGTAGCCTAGCCTTGGGGACCAGAGAAAGGAAAGTCTAAGAGAACCTGATAAAACCACTGCCATCTCACTGAAGACTGACATCAGTGACTTCACCCTGAGGGGAAACAGACTTTACTAAACAGCCCAGGAAAGTCAACAAGCAAATAAGCAAGTAAGCAGCAATATTAAAAAGCCCTTAAGAGGTGGGAGAGATAGTATCTCGAGTTGCTACAGTATATTACTGAAATTTATGAGACATGCACAGAAATGGGCAAGTGTGACCTACACATGGAAACAAAAGCAAGCAATAGAAACTAATTGTGAGAGGGTCTAGTTGTCAGACTTAACAAAGACTTCAAAGCAGTCATCATAAATGTGTTCAAAGAACTGAAGGAAATCACACTTAAAGAAGTAAATGAAGGCGTAATTACAAGGTCTCATCAAATAGAGAATATCAACAAAGAGAAAGAAACTTAAAAAGAACCAAATGGAAATTCTGGAGTTGACAAGATCACTGAAACAAAAAATTCTCTAAAGAGTCTCAACAGTAGGTTTATACAGGCAAAAGAATCAATTAGCTTGAAGATGCTACCTCAAAAGGCATGGTGTTAAGTGAAATAAGTCAGACAGAGAAAACCAAATACTGTGTGATCTAACTTATATGTGGAATCTGGGGGAAAAGATAAAAATCTCGTAGACATAAAGATTAATTGCTGGTTGCCAGAGGTGGGGTTTGGGAGTGGAAGAAACGGAGGAAGGTGGTCAGAAAGTACAGTTACAAAATAAATAAGTCCTA
Source organism: Ursus maritimus (assembly GCF_017311325.1). NCBI lineage: Eukaryota > Metazoa > Chordata > Mammalia > Carnivora > Ursidae > Ursus > Ursus maritimus. The sequence continues at coordinate 15,275,993 of NW_024427107.1, forward strand.
GGAATATATTGCATAGCATGGTAACTACAGCTAATACTGTATTATGTATTTGAAAATTGCTAAGAGAGTAGATCTTAAAAGGTCTCATCATAAGAAAAAAAATTTGTTAACTATGTATAGTGGTGGATGTTAATTAGAATTATTGTGGTGATCATTTCACAATATATACATATATAGAATTATTGGTATACACTTAAAAATAATAGATGTCAATTATGTCTCCATTTAAAAAATATCACACAGCTGGGCTTGAGTGTTGGTAGCTGGTAAGATAACTAAGTTAAGGGATATTTCATTGCTGGTGTGTACAGGAGTTGGCATCTGATAGGAATAGAAATTTTAGCTTATAGTTACTCAATATAACATTCACAGACCTTTTCACAATAAAAATAATAATAAAAGAAGAAAGATCTCAAACCTGTAAGTTTCCTACCTTAAAACACTAGAAAAAGCAGAACAAATTAAACCTAAAGCAAGCAGAAGGAAAGAGATAATAAAGATTAGAGTGTAAATTAATGAAGTGGAGAAGAGAAATATGTAGAGAAAATCAATGAAATCAAAAAGTGGTTTTTTGAAAAGATAAACAAAATTGACAAACCTTTAATTGGACTGCACAGAGGCATCAAAGAGGGGACATTACTACTGACCTTACAGAAATAAAAGGATTATAAAGTAATACTATGAATAATTACACGCCAACAAATTAGTTAACTCTGATGAAATAGAAAAATTCTTGAAAAGAAAGAATTGAAATTTACTCAAGAAGAAATAGAAAATAGGAAAGGGCCTTTAACAGGTGAAGAGATTGAATTAATATACTGGAGATCCCTAAAGGATGAATGATTCACTAGAAGGAATTACAGGACTCGGCACATATTTGTATTCATGGCCAAGAGGACACCATAGCTAATGAGAGGATACCAAACACAATCAGCAAAGAGAAAAGGTACATGTGGCAAAGCCCAAGGAAAACAAGGTATAAGTTTCCAAGGGTCATCTCTCACTGAAGTCATGAAGTGCATTCTTAGTTCCCCCAACAAAAAGTTGTGACAACCCATGTGAAATGCTGATTAATGAGAGCTCACGAGACACTCAGCATCCTGAGGCTGGTCATACAAACAGCCTCTGCCTAGTACATATCAACATTACAGACTTCCAGAAGGAAAGCAGGTATTCAGCATAAACCACATTGTACAAATAGGTAAGACAGAGTGAGCCACTCTTATCAACTCTGGGAATGGTGGGAACCCTCCTCAAATCCAAGTGCTCAGATACCAGCCAACTGTAAGTTAACTTTCTTCTGAACAACTAGAAATTTTCTAATTTCTGCACAATTAAGAAATTTAAAACTTTCCAAAGGAAAATCAAGATCCATTTTCCCCCACTGGCGAATTCTACCAAGAATTATAAATAAATAAATAAATAAATAAATAAATAAATAAATAAGCATTAATATCAGATTTTCACAAACCCTTCCAAAAAAAGAGGAAAGAACATGCCCTAACTCATTATATAAGGCTAGTATTACTTTGAAACCAAAGCCAGAAAAACACATCACAAGAACAGAAATCACCAACTAATTCTCTAGTGAATATATATGCAAAAATTCTCCAAAAACTCCTTATGGTTGAGTCTTACTGTTTGCAAAAGATATGTTCTATGAAGTCACTGAGAACCCTGAATTAGTGAATACCGAGCCATTGCTCATAAGAGAAATACAGGGTTAGGTTCTCAAGAGCCTCTGGTCATAACATTTTCATCAACTGATCAATAATAGCTTTGTTTTATGTGTGTTTCTGTTTAAAGGCACTTTATTTAATATATATTGCTGACTCATTAACATTGAACTCATGGCTAACAGCACTATAACTCATGCCTGAATAAAGCTTATCTAACAAGCATTTTCTATGCAAGGCACATCACAGCATTCTTGCACTTAGAAGTATTAGACAGCACTTGAGAACTAATGTTGGAATTCATTTTAAACACCAAATCATCAACAAATGGCAAAAATACATGGAAAATACGACACTAAATAGGCCAAAAAAAGGATACTTGTTTAAAGTATGAAAGATGAAATAAGAAAGCAGAATATATTGTCTTTTTCAACTTGAGCTCCAACTGTGCACCTTTGGGTAACAAAATTTTCACTGTTCTGTGCATGTTCACAAATGACCACGAAAGTGCCATGAATATTGATTTGGGGATTATGAGTAGATTTTAGTGAGTATGTGAATTCGCAAATATGGAAACTGCAAATAATGAGGATTGATTGTACTAACAAATAAATCATAGCAACATATGAAAAGGATTATACAACATGAGTAAGTGGGATTTATCTCAGGAATGCAAGTTGGTTTAACATCTGAAAATCAATTAATGTAATACACCCTATCAACGGAAAATAGGACAAAAGCCAGATAATCATCTCAATAGTTACAGAAAAATTATCTGACAAAACCCAATATCCATTCATGATAAAAACATTCAACACACTGAAAATGAGAGGGAGTTTCCTCAACCTGATAAAAGCATCTATGAAAAGCTACCATTATACTTAATGATAAAATACTGAATTCTCCCTAAGGTCAGCAGCAAGAAAAGTATGTCCTCTCTCACTACATTTATTCAACATTGTACTGAAGTTTCTAGCCAAGTCAATTAGGCAAGAGAATGAAATAAAAGGCATCCAGATTGGAAAAGAAAAATAAAATTAACTCTTTTTACCCGTGACATGATCTTATACATAGAAAATCATAAGGAATCAACTGAAAACATTATTAGAACTAATAAATGAATTCCATATATTTGCAGAGTTCACTTCATATACAAAAATCAATACACTAGAAATGAACAATTTGAAAATGAATTAAGAAAAACAATTCCATTTATTATGTCATCAAAATGAATGAAATACTATGAATAAAATTTTTAAATAAAGATAGAACATATACTCTGAAAGTACAAAACACTGTTGAAAGAAATTAAAAGATCTAAATAAATTCAAAGATATTCTGAGTGTCTGGATCAGAAAACTTTATATTGGTAAAATGGCAATACTCCTCAAATTGTTTTACAGATTCAGTGTATTCCACCTAAAACCCCAGCAGTATTCTTTTTAGAAACTGACATGCTGTTCTTAAAATTGACATAAAAATTCCTGGTACCCAAAATGGGCAAAAGTCTCAAAATGGAAGAACAAAGTTGGAAGATACACTTCACGATTTCAACACAAAAAACAAAGCTGCAAGTTACCAAGAGGGTGCGGTACTAGAATAAGGGTAGACATAAAAATCAATGCAATAGAATTGAGAGTCCAGAAATAAACTCTCACATGAACAGCTTAGTTAATTTTGGACAAAGGTGCCAGGACAATTCAATCATGAAAGAACAGTATTTTTTGGCAAATGGTGTTGGGATAACAATATTCACACGCAAAATAATAAAGCTGGACCACTGCCTCACACCACACAAATGGATCATAAACCTCAGTGAAGGAGTTAAAACTATACAATTCTTGAAGAAAACAAAGGAGTAATCTTCATGAGTGTGGCCAGCCAAAGCCTTCTTACATATGATATTAAAGTAAACGTGAGAAGAGAAACAACAGATAAACTAGACTTAATCGAAATTAAAACATTTTGTGTTTCAAAGGATATATCACCAAGAAAATAAAAGGCGGCTCACAGAACAAGAGAACATATTTGCATATATACATTTGATAAGGGATTTGTATCCAGAGTATGTAAAGAAATTTACAACTCAGTAGTAAAAAGATACATAACACAACTTTAAAATGGGCAAAGGATCTGAATAGTTATTTCTCCAAAGAAGATATACAAATGATCAATAAACACAATGAATGATAGTCATTCAACACCCTTAGTCATTAGGAAAATACAGATCACGGCCACAATAAGATTCCACTTCACATACAGTTGGATGGCTAAAATAAAAAAGACATATTTTAACAAATTTGACAAGGGAATGAAAAATTGGAACCCTTGTACACTGCTGATTGAAATGTATACTGTTGCATCCGACTTTGGGAATTAGGCTGGTAGTTCCTCAAGACGTTCCTCTAAACATAGTTACCATATGACCTAGCATTTCAACTCCTAGGTATATACCAAAAGAAATGAAAACATACGTCCGTACAAAAACTTGTACACAAACATTCCTAAAAACATTACTCATTTAGGAAAAAAAAAAAAAAAGATGGAAACAACCCAAAGGTCTATCAACTGATGAGTGGATAAATAAATATGTCATCTTCACACAATGGGGTATTATTTGGCAATAAATGGATGAAATACGGATTCATGCTACAAGATGGATGAACATGAAAAACATGCTAAATGAGGGAAATTAGTCACAAAAGACTACATATTATATGATTTGTGTAAAATCCTCTAGAATCACAAATCTATAGAGACAGAGAGGTCAGCAGTTGTCTCTAGCTGAAGTATGGGAGAGAAATGGGAAGTTACTGCTAATGAGAACAGGTGTTTATTTAGGGGTGATGAAATGGTTTACAATTGGTTTTGGTGAAGGTTGTAAAACTCTGTGAATATAAAAACCATTGAATTGTATACTTTAAATATGCTAGGTGTATGAGGTGTGAATTATGTCTCAAAAAAGCTGTTAGATATATATTAGAAAAATCAGATACTTTTTTTTTATATCCGTCCATGTCAAAGTCTGACAATACCTAGTGCTCGCACAGATCTCAATGCCATTCCCCAGTGTACACTCTAATCACTCTTACATAGATTACTAGGAGTAATCTACTACAGAAACTGTTTCCAGTTTTGATGAGCCATCTGTTGCAATATTAATTTTATTAAAATACTATTTTCATTAAATCACTCCCTTGCTCAATATCAATAAATCTCTAATCTCCACAGTCTGCCATTTAAGACCCATAATCAACTGGCTGGTGTTACCCATCACGTGAGGCAGAATAACAGCCTCTCAAAGATGTCGGTATCCTAATTCCCCAAACCTTTAAATATGTTACTTTACATGGCAAAAGAGACTGTGCAGACATGATTAAATTAAAGTTCTTGAGATGGAGAGATTATCCAGGATTATCCAGTCTGGCCCAATGTGCCCACAAGGTTCCCTCTAAGTCAAAGAGGGAAGCAAGAGATTCAGAGAAAAGACGCCACAAAGGGAGCGGAGGTGGGAGAGATGTGTGCCACAATCTAAGGAATGTGGGCAGCCTTTAGAAGCAAAAGAGGCAAGAAAACATTTCTCCCCTAGAGCCTCCAGAAGGAATGAGACCCTGCTGACCCATTTTTTTTTTTTTTACTCTGACATTCAGAGCAGTAAGATAATAAATTTGTATTGTTTTAAGCCACTATGTATGTGGCAACTTGTTATAACTGATGGGAAATGAATGCACCCATGCGGCTATCTTACTATGGTTTTTTAGCTCTTTTCACATCTCTGACCTGAAGGACCCTTCTCCACTTATCTGGAAATCCCTTTCTTTTCCTTACTGCCGACACAGGAAGGGCTGCCTGAAAACGAATACCCTTAAGAAGTTTCTTCCCACTAATTCCACCTCCATGGAATTTTAATTCTGACTAGAAATTTCTTCAGAATGTACTTATGTCACCCATGAATTACTAACATGTGCATTACCTAGGGACAATCATTGATTTTAAGTTAGACACAGAAGGCACTTGGCACATCTAATGGAAACAATATAGTGTCGTGTTAATGTGCTGATGCACCAACTTTTTCCCCAAGAGCCCTGATTTATAGTGTTTACTGATTAAATGCTCCCAAGAAGACTGATTTCAATCATCATACCTATACCTTAAACTTACATAATGTTATATGCTAATTATATCTCAATAAAGCTGGAAAAAAATTAAAAAAAAAAAAACTGATTTCCAGGTACCAATGGTTTGACCACCAGATCACAAAATCCCTGAATATTTAATAATGTCTTCAGTGAGCTAGTTTATGTCTCTGTCTCAAACCCATCAGATCCCTCTTTTAGTTCTTTCTTTCCAATCTATGGTTATAAATGTGTTCTCAAGTACTGAAATATGCCTATTGTTTTGCTCTATACCTAATGGTATTTAATAACTATATCTGAGTCTTTGAATTTGATCATTAACTAGGTGAGGACTCACCAGTAAGGAGATCTTTTCCTTACCGTTAACTTGCATTGGTATTCATGAAAATACTTTATACACTACTAGAGAGGGGACTTCTCCCTACATCCCACTCGCTATCACATCTTTTACACAGTCGTAGAAATGTTTTCAGTCAACAAAGAAAACATTTAACAATTATTAAGTTTAAAAGTAAAAAAAAAAAAATGAGGGTAAAAGTCTCAAACTCCCAATTATCAGCTACATGAATAGAACCTGGTCATTTATCATCAGTGGAGAGGAAATCAGGCATTCTGTAGCTGTGCAGAGCCTTGGTACCACCCACCGCAGGCCACAGCTCTTTCCCAGTGTGTGCCTTCTTTATTATGTCCCCCACTGATTTGATTCATGTTCATTCACTGGACAAATACTTGCAGACTCTCAAGAACGCTCAAAACAGGAAGCAGAGATAGTTCTCAGGGACACCTGGGCACTCACTCTGCTTTTCCACTCCTGCTCCTTACCTCCACTGTATTAGTTTTCTAGTGCTGTACAATAACCACAAAATTAGTAGCTTAAGACAACACCCATTTATCACTGTATAATTCTGTTGGTCTGAAGTCGAGCCCAGTATGGCTGAGCTTTCCCTTATGATATCACAAGGCTAGAATCAAGGTGTTGGATAAACTGAATTCTCATGGGGGAGGCTTGAAGAAAATTCCAGTTCCAAGATCATTCCTGTCATTAGCAAGATTTAGTTCTTGCAGTTATAGGACTGAGTTTCTGTCTTCTTGCTGGCTCCCGGTTGGCTGGGTCTGCTCTCGGATCCTAGACATCATCAAAATTCCTTGCAACATGGCTTCTTCATCTTTAAGTCAGTAATGGTGTGTCAAATCTTATGCATCGAATCACTGACTTCCTCTTCTGCAACCAGATGGAGACAACTCTCAGCTTTTAAAGGACCTGTGATTAGCTAAGTCTCACACAGATAATCTCTTTAAGGTCAACTGTGCCATTTAACACAAGCTCATTGCAGAAATAAAATTCATCATATTCACAGTCATGGGGATTATTCAGGGCTCATACACAGAAGAAAGGAAGACAGAAAATTTTGAAGGTCATACCCACCATAGTCTTTCCAATGCTGACTTTGGTTTCAAGAATAGGAGAAATGGATATGGTAATATAAATAGAAACATGTAGATTTATTAGCATAAATTCTTGTGGAATGAGCTTCCCAAATTCAAGATCCTACTCTGGACCAAAAGTGTGACCAGAAACTATGTGTTGCTTTTAGGGTCTCAGTGAGCCATGGGAAGCAACACTGGTAAATGAGATTTACACAAGGTAGCCACATAAGTTTTTATAAAATTTCATTTATGTAGATAATCAAATCAGAATCGTAATTTACTTCAGGGCAGGAGGGGATTTCCGGTCTAGAACACTGGAATCATTACTTCAGTTGGTGTCAAAAGTGAGATGAGACACCCTGTTAAGACAGAAGTGATGCTTCTTGTTTTCATGAGGCTTGTAGTCTAGTAAGAAACACTTGTAAGGAAATAGCTGATAAGAAGAAAATGTGTTGACTGCGTCCTTAGCAAAGGGAGCAATGTATTCAAGTGCCAAAAGAAGAAAAAGGACATACTGCATAGGAGGAACGGCAGGTATCCCCATATAACTGGAAGGTGAAGGAGGAATGGAAGCAGTGGCTAAGAGGTGAGGCTGGAGAAGCAGGTAAGTGAAAGTCATGGAGAGCCAAATACATCACATAAAGGTAACTGAGCCTAATAGTAATTAGGAGTCCAGCAATTAATTCCATGAATAGAAATTTATTCTAAGGAGAAAATAAATCAATAAAAATTCAAGGACAAGGATATTTACTACAGCATAATATAAAAGCCACCATGTTCCCTCCCCAATGAAAATAAACTCAGTGTTCACCAAAAGAGGATTGATAAAAATAATTGATGGTGTTGGCTGCCTTAAAAATGATGATATTCATTTGTATGTCATCATTGGAAAAGTGTCTGTTCATATCCTCTGCCCATATATACAATGGAATATTACTCAGCTATCAAAAAGAACGATTTCTCAACATTTGCTGCAACATGGACGGCACTGGAGGAGATAATGCTAAGTGAAATAAGTCAAGCAGAGAAAGACAATTATCATATGATTTCTCTCATCTATGGAACATAAGAACTAGGAAGATCGGTAGGAGAAGAAAGGGATAAAGAAAGAGGGGGGTAATCAGAAGGGGGAATGAAGCATGAGAGACTATGGACTCTGAGAAACAAACTGAGGGCTTCAGAGGGGAGGGGGGTGGGGGAATGGGATAGACCGGTGATGGGTAGTAAGGAGAGCACGTATTGCATGGTGCACTGGGTGTTATACGCAACTAATGAATCATCGAACTTTACATCAGAAACCAGGGATGTACTGTATTGTGACTAACATAATATAATAAAAAAAATTAAAATAATTTATGCTCTTATTTAAAATGTATTTTATTTTAATGTTTTTCATATTTAATAAATGTAAAATCCCAAAAAAATGATATTCATTCCATTTCATTGACATGGAATAACACTGTATTAAGGAAAAGAATATGAAGGAGGAGTAAGAGAAGTAGCATAGCATTCATTATGCACCAGGCAGTGAGATCAGCTCTTATCAAGTATTGTTAGGTCCGATCCTCTCATCAATCCAATGAGGTAAAAACAGCAATTGTTCCTATTTTATAAAAGAGGAAACTGAAGCACAAAGGGTAGATAACCTGCCCAAGTCCACACATTTATTTAGAAGCAGAGCTAGGATTAAAACCCATGCAGAGGCAGAATAAACCAATCTATGTTTCTAACTTGAATTCTGAAAAACAATAAAATACAAGGGGGAAAGGGACACAAAGGGTGGGAGAGGACCAGGAAAAGGAGGGAGAGAACCAGGGACAGAGAAAGAAAGACAGAAACAGCAAATGAACAATGATCACCAGAAAATCTTAAGAGTAGTTATCTCTGAGTTGTAAGATTTTAGGTAATTTTTCCTTCTTTCTATTTTTCTGAGTTTGCATTTTTACAGAGAGAAATTTGATTTTTTTTAAATTAATAGACTTTTTCAAAAGATCAGTTTTCAGTTTACAGATAAACTGAGCAAAAACTACAGAAATCCAATATACCTCTCTCCTCCCTCACATGTTTCTATTATGAAAACCTCACGTTAGTATGGTACATTTCTTATAATTGATGAGCCAATATTGACACACTATTATTAACTAAATTCTAGAGTTTACATTAGTGTTCACTCTTTCTGTTGTACATTCTGTGGGTTTTGACAAATGAATAATGTCATGTATCATCATTACATTATCACACAGAATAATTTCTCTGCCCTAAAAATTCAAAATAAATTCTGAAAGGCACATAATCATCACATATATAAAGGATTTAGGGTCAATGTAAGAGACAAGTTTAGTTCAACTTCTCTGAATCTAGTCATTTCTCTCACATAGGGATATGCTCTCATTTTACCAAGGAAGGTCCTATATAAGTTGTTTCTCTCTGCCTGGTTCTTTAGGCTCAAGCTCTGGCTTTACTTCTATGGTATCATTTGTCTTCCTTCTCAGTTGCATGGAAAACTGGTTAACTGTAAGTTCAAGGTGTTGTATTCTTTTATGAAGGCCAAATCAAGCGCAGAAAGAGCAAAGCCCGACAATGTCCCAAATCCTCTTGATTTGATGCCTATACAGGTCTTTCCTATAGGTCTTAGGGAGGAATTAAAACTCAAAGTATCATCTGTCACCACAGCATTAGGTTTCTGTACTTTTTGTTCAGTTTGTCCATAAACCTAAAACTGCTCTTTTGCTTAAGGATATAGAACTAGAGTTACATTTTGATTCATGGCTAAAAGAAGCAACACATGTAAGAAACACTGAAGTGTTTCCTTCTCTGTCTGATTTATTAGATAGTTCTAGGGAAAGAAGAAATACAGTTTCCTCTACTTACAGTTACATGGCTTACATTTTTGGTTCCTTGTATTTGAATACTATTTTTATAATATTATTTATGACATTGTCTTTGTGCAAAGCATTAGCATATTTATCAGAATTTTCTTTATCTTTAGAAAATGTTGATTTTCTGCTCTTCATTGAATGAATACCAGTGGGATTTAAGTTTTTTCTACATCCTTAGAACAACTTACCACAATTTAAGCTTTTATGAACTAGAATTTGATATGTAGTTAGCTATTTATTTTTTTTTATCACTTTTGGCTTAATCTTGGAATTGTTTTCTATTTTTACATTGTGGATGATTTAGGACATTCAAGCAAATTAACTAAAATAATTATGGAAGTGGGTCAAATAGAGACTAAATCATGATAGTGAACATTAAAGAGAGGAACAAAGAATAAATCTGTAGGAACAAGAAACATATACAAAAATTCAGGCAGATTATCCAAGTAAAAAGTGTATGTCTTTGAAGTAAATGTCTCACTTTAGGTGGTGGAAAATTGAGGGCTTCAATGTATTGAAGGTATGGTAAGTTTTGTAAAATTAGTATACCTTCAATGTACACTGCAACTCAAATGGAAAACATAATCATAGGTTGGGTGTATAATTAATTAAACAAGAACAAAAACATACTACCACTTAGAAAAGTTATAACACCTTACCATAAGAATTTTTTTAACCCAATAACTGTAAACTTCATTGATGCATCACGTAGTAACAGTAATATATTTGCCAGTGGAGAATGTGTCTAAAAGGGAAAGTGAGTGGGTTCAATGGGGCTTTTATAAAAAGAAAAACAAAGAATATTAGGAGCAGAAAAACGGTGCACCAAATTTACCGACAAATCTGACCCGGAAAAAGTTTGTCTTGAGTACGGACTTTTGAACAATCACTGGCCACTTTTTGCCCCTATTCAGCTGCTTCCCAATGATTCCCAGAGCAATAGTTAAGTTCGTAATTATCTCCTGACCTAGAGGCATCTCCACCCAATTGCCTACAGTACAACATTTCTACTCAGATCCCTAATGGGATTGCAGACTCAAGACGATCCAAACCAACTTTTTCTCTCTTCTTTGCCGTGCTTTGATTCAGGTTGTCTCCTAGTTCTGCATTCTCTTTCTTGGAGTCTTAGCATTTTTGCCCTTTGCACAAGCTGGAAACACAGAGGTCATCTTGCATTCCTTCTTTTCCTCTCTATCCACCTCATCATGAAATTATGACAATGCTGCTTTTGTTGCATTTCACTGCTCTGCCCGCCTTCATATCCTGTCAGCTGCCTCCTTCTGGCTCAACTACCTGCTCTCCTATGCACAGATCCTCACTTTATTCTGTATATTCTCCTTTGTTCTATTTTCCCACAGATAATCTTTCATGCAAGTTTTCAAAAACCGTTTAATGATTCCTTCTATAGGTTGATAAATACCACATCCCTTTGAACAGAAAGCTACTTGTAATTGTTTCCAACATCCTACCTGTCCAAAATGCTCCTGAAACCCTATGCACTGGTGTAGGTAACTATTTGCCTTTCGTGGAGCATATCATGTTTAGTAACGCCTTTGAGACTTTGTGTAAGTCATTTTCCTTTTCCAGAAGATCCTTCTACTTCTTTTCCATCTGATGAACTAGGCATTAAACAAGTCGCAGACACTACTCCAATTTGAGCTCATCTTTCCACGTGCACAAAGATAAATCACTGACTACACTGCATTGTAATTGCTTGTTCGCTACGCGCTACGGGAGAGCGGAGACCGGTCTTCTCCTCCCTGTCCCCGGGAACCCCTCCTGCCACCAAGGTTCTACAATGAGCAAGGATTTAGTAATTATTTATTGAGAGAATAAAATGTTTGCGACAGCCAGATTCTGAAGGACTTTACACAAAAAGAAGTTTTATTCTATAGACATAGCTCTCAAGCGTAGTAGGGATATAATCGAATCTATGTGTAAGAAAACTTGGGTAGAGTAATGAATGGGGTAAAGAGGGGATATATTTGTTGTTGAATTGGCAGAAATGTCTGGAGACACTACTATGGATTTATTGGGATTTTAGGTTGAAGAATGGGAGTATAATTCATGAAATGTTGTATGTCAGGGTTGAATTACATTCTGAAAATACATCAAGAAAAAAATAAGAACTCTTAATCTGCTTCTTATTCATGACGTATGCTACCACTACTGCAATTCTGATAACAGATATTAGGCAGGAAAGCATGATTACCACACTTTATAGTAATTAAACAGATTAAAGACTTATACATTTATTCCAAAAATACTTCTAACTTCTTATAATACCATAATGTGGCTGGATCAATCATAAATTTATAGAAACCAAGTTACACTTGTTTATATTTGAGCTCTTGAAGTGATATTTTCCATAGTTTGACACATGTTATTCTAGGATTTGGTGAAACTGTCCGTGAGATAAAGAATAAATACTAAAAAACTCAATTTTTTCTAAATTAGTAAAAGAAGATCACCAAATTTTCAACAACGATTTATCATATTAATGCCCAGAATTTCCACCAGAAGTTTTTTATCTTTATCTCAAGTTTTCTTAGATATGAATTGTAAAATTTAATCTAAGGTATTCTGTAAAGATTTAATCTAAACAAATTTCAGATAATCTCATGATGTGTTCCAACATTTTATAACACAACCAAATTAAAAGACCATCCTCTGCTATTTTACAGAATTTAAACTTCCAAAATAGTAAGGTTCAGGTATGGCACATACTTCCATTAGAAAACAGATGAAAATATGGGGCACCTGGGTGGCACAGCGGTTAAGCGTCTGCCTTCAGCTCAGGGCGTGATCCCGGCGTTATGGGATCGAGCCCCACATCAGGCTCCTCCACTATGAGCCTGCTTCTTCCTCTCCCACTCCCCCTGCTTGTGTTCCCTCTCTCGCTGGCTGTCTCTATCTCTGTCGACTAAATAAATAAAAACCTTAAAAAAAAAAAAAAAGAAAACGGATGAAAATAAAGTAAAAGTTCAGCAGAGTCAATAAAAATTTTACTGCTTCATAATATCCAAGTTATTGTCAGAACATCTTTAAAATCCATAAGATTTTTTTCTGCAAAGCAGGTATAATTAGATATATTTTATCTATTTTACACATTTAATATAAAGGAATGAAAGACTCATAAAATTCTAAGCTTTAATATGGAATTACTATTATCACCATTATCCTCATTAATGAGAAAAATAGATTGTGGTGAGGAAAGAAAGGTTAAGATAACACATTAAAAGTAAAAAAGAAATAATTCATCTAAATTACATAACCTATAAGTAAATATACTAGAAACAGGGTAACTGCATTTCGAGGGGTCAGCACTGAATCTATTTTATTCCATGAAGGGTTGTTTATGACAATCAATATTGCCACTCATTTTTGATGATCTTTTGTGTCCTCTGTGCCTCACATTAAATGCATCAACATGTTTGATTTTTAATTTAGCCTTGTTAAAGTAATTTAGTTCAACCTTCACTGAGGAAATGCTGTTATTTGCAATGACAGTGAATGCTATTTGGCCTCTAAGGGCAAATGGGACTGTCAGCCACATTGTCAAGTTTTGAGTTGACAGTCAAGGAGCTAGTGAAGAGGGAAAACGGTGGGTTCCAGCTTTTAATAACATTGGGTGGTGGGATGCTGTGGATACATGTTGCTTTTTAGTTAGTTGCTGCTGTTGTTCATTTTTCTAAATTCAGCATCTATTTTTGATTCTGTGAATGTTTCCATTCTTCTCTTTATCACTTAGGGTCAAAACTTCAGTCACTTTTTATTCTTCTGTCTTCCATAGCATCCATTCCAAATCATGCCAATCCACATTTCATGTCTAACCCAAATGCCCTCATCCTAATTCAACTTTTGTCACTTCTACGATTGTGTAGTTTTCCACGGCATCATAATTGATCCCTCACCTTTGCTTTCGGTGTGAGACACACCACCAAATAGATTAACACTACATTAATCTTTTTAAAAATCTCATTTCCAGTCATGTCTCTCCAGATCTTTAGTGTCTTACATGATCTACAAACTAATGCCTAAAATTCTTTGCCTACTCTTTTCCGGTTATTGTGGCATGAGGCACCATGAGCAGCAAAGTCTCCCATGACACCCTGGAAGTTTTTGCAGACGGCGGATCTGCAGATCAGCGTGAAGAACTATGACCCTCAGATGGACAAATGCTTCTCGGGCACTGTCAGGCTTAAGCCCACTTCTTACCCCAAGTTCTCCATATGTGTTTTGGGGGGCCAGCATCACTGTGATGAGGCCAAGGCTGTGGCTATTCCCCACGTGAACATTGAGACGCTGAAGAAACTCAACAAAAATAAAATAAACTCATCAAGAAGCTGGCCAAGAAGTATGATGCCTTTTTGGCTTCAGAATCCCTGGTCAGGCAGATCCCGCAAATCCTAGGCCCAGGCCTGAATAAGCCTGGCAAGTTCCCTTCCTTGCTGACACAATGAGAACATGGTGGCCAAAATGGATGACGTGAGGTCCATGATCAAATTACAGCTGAAGAAGGCGCTGTGTCTGGCAGTGGCCGTTGGCCACGTGAAGATAACAGGTGATGAGCTTGTGTACAACATCCACTTAGCTGTCAATTTCCTGGTATCTTTGCTCCAGAAGAATTGGCAGAACATCAAGAGCACCATGGGCAAGCCCCAGAGCCTGTACCAAAGCATAGCTTAATAAACCCTAGTTCTACCAAAAAAAAAAAAATCCTTGCCTAATACCTATGCTTTTTCATAATTTGTTCAAGCTTTTTAGTCTTTCTTAACCTATGTTCCTTTAGGCATATGGGACTTATTGATTATATCTATCACTAATTTCCATTGGCTATTGATAATATAGGATACTTGGAAAAGTAATTCCCTATGCTAGAAAAATCAATCCATTTTTCTAGTAACTAAAAGAACAGGGGCGTGTGTGTGTGTGTGTGTGTGTGTGTGTGTGTGTGCATTGCTCTATAAAGGTAATTTAAAAAAATAAACAATTTCAGGAACTTCTAAATATTGTTAAACTTTACAAAAGTTGGACATTATTTACTTAGTTGTTTATTGTCTATCTACTGCTTCTCATTCAACTAAGATATAAACTCCACAAGAGCAAATATCTTGGCTCTCTTGTTTACCACCATAACCTTAATCTCTAGAATACAGCACAGAGTCTAGTAAATGTTCAATAAATATCTGTTGAATAAATGAATGTATACCCAGTACTTGGCAGAGTGTATGGTGTTTAGTAAGCAATCAAGAAATATTGATTAAATGGAAAAAATACTAAATGACAAACATTAAGGAATAGCATAGTAAGGTTAATGTTAAGAATATGCGTGAATATTTTCAATATTCTTTTAAGGACCTCTTCGTGCTATTACTATAAATTTTGGAGTTAACATTTGACTCAAGACACTGTTTCTTAGGGAACAAATACTCAAGCACCAGTAGGGCATGTGAAGTCAAAGGACAATGTGGCTGCCCCTGACCCTCAGCAGACCAATTCTCTTTCGCTAGTGTTCAAAGTAACTGGTTGGATTGAAGGAGAGAACAGGGAGGGAAGGTGAATACAGTCTTTGGTAGCCAATGCAGAAGATTCAGAGAACAAACCAACAGGCAGGACTTATTATATAACTTTAGCTGAGAAAAAATGGGTCCCTTGTTTAAAAACGAAAAAGGAAAAAAAAGGATAAATATGTCATTAAAGGTAATAAAATATAAAACGTGTTCCTTTCCTTGTGGTTTCTTTCTTGACCTGTCATGTTGCTTTTATTTACTATTTAATGACACCCTCATTTGCCATGGAAATACTCACCCAGAAAGTGCAGACCCTTACAGGAGCCCAGCAACCCCACCTCCAAGGGTCTGCAGGCCACCACTGCCAGGACACCTACCTAAAGCCACCTGATAGACCCACAGACCTGGGGGCGTAGGGAAGTCAACCTCCCCTTCCCACCACTGATGCCCAACACACAGTGGACCTGCCAGCATCCCTCCCTAGAGACTGAACACACTGTACTCCTGGACCCCAGAGGATGAGTGACAGGATCAACACCACTGAGTTGCCTACTGGGACAGGGAGACTGCTGCCATATCCTGCCCTGAAACACCACTGGGCATGTGCCCCTGACCCCAACCCACCCCAGGTCCTTGCCCAGGCCCCATAGAGGTCAAAGGGGGAGGGAGAAATGGGAGTCTCATATGGGTGGCCACCCCGGGCAGAGGGCATCAGCAGTCATGGGGCAGGGATGGGAGAAGGGCCCAGGGCATGAGGGAACAGAGGACAGGGAATTGGGAGCTGGTCTGAGAACCCATCCTGAGGAGAAGGACAGGGTGTGAGCCAGGCTCCAAGTCCTAGCCACATGCTCCATTGTCTCATCACTTCACTCACAAGATGTAAATTTACAGATAAATTCTTTAGAATTTCAAGACCAGAGAGCAAAGCATTAAACCCCAACAGTGGGACTTTCCTGAATGTGTGTGACCACGTTGGTCACAGGCCCATGAAGATGGCCTAGGAGCAGACGTCCAAAGGGAAACAAAGCCAGGGGCTAGGTCTTCTGGCTCCTGACAGGACAGATAGTGAGGGGTAGAGCTAAGGGGTGGAGCACAGGGTTTCATTCTAGTGGGTGGCCCACGTCACTCCAACACATCCAACCGTACTGTCTAATCTCTGTACGGACTTAACATGTGCTGTGGTTTTTTTTTTTTAAGATTTTATTTATTTATTTGACAGAGAGATAGACAGCCAGTGAGAGAGGGAACATAAGCAGGGGGAGTGGAAGAGGAAGAAGCAGGCTCATAGCGGAGGAGCCTGATGTGGGGCTTGATCCCATAACGCCGGGATCACGCCCTGAGCAGAAGGCAGATGCTTAACCGCTCTGCCATCCAGGCGCCCCTAATTTCTATTGCAGATGAACTTGCAATAGTTGCTATGAGCTAATGACTGTAAAAGAAAAGGAAAAGAAGCTGGAAAGATAGCAAAGCATTTGGTTCAGACACTGAACCAAATAATGAAGGAAAGGAAAAAAAGAGAACAAAGACAATCTTCCCTGGGAGAGAGAATACTTGTTTGAATTGTGGTTTTCTGGCTTTGCAAAAGATGACATAATTATCCATTTAACTACCACAACTCAGTAGCAAAATGCGAAGCTATTTACAAGACGGGACATCTCTCAAAGGAGAAAGCATCCTTAATACTTGTTGAGTGCAGGCTGTGTGCTAGGAACTTTGTAAACATTTTATTTGGTTTTCACACACACATACACACATCCTAAAGCAGACATTACCCTCATTTTTCAGTTAAAGACATGGAATTCAACAGTTCTTCTAGGTCAATTATTATTCTGGTCAAGAGCAAGTAGCTAGTAAATGGAATGGCAGGAGAGGAGGCAGGACAGAAAAAAATGTGTTTTGTACTTAGATTTTCCTCAATAAGCACATGAAAGTTGTATAGTCCAAAAAAAATGTAAAGAAAAGTTAGAATGAATAATAATCATCTATTTGTGCCAGGGAAGTTAGGTTTATGAAGACACAAAGCAGGTAATACTCAAATCCATTAGACGGCCGTTACAGTTTTCATTATTCTTTTTTTCCCTTCACAAATCACTAAAAAGAATATTTTGGAAAGAAAATAAATCTCTTTTAGACCAAATTATTTTACCTTATGTAGTTATGTATGCAGAACAAAAGCAGTGCCCATAGCAGGAAGTAAAGGTAGAGCTGATTATTATATTTTTCTTTGTAAATGTGTTCCATACATGTATTTTACCAAACATTCTAAAAAGCTCATAATAGAGAATTCTGAAAGTGCTTTAATTTGTAATTTACCTATATGTGTACCTTCTCCAGGGAATTTGTTCCATTTTAAAATATTTAATTAGCATCCTTGGCTCCTGAGTTTTTCTTCCTAAAATTATTTAGAGATCTTTAGAATGTGTGTGTGTGTGTGTGTGCGCGTGTGTGTGTGTGCGCGCGCGCTGTGTTTGTAAAATGCAGGAGCGTTTACTTTAATAACTCTTGTCAAATTGAGAATATTTTAATTCTTTCGGTTTTTTTTTTTAAGAAAACAAGTCCATTTTGAAAAGCTCTTCCTCAGTTACAATTCTGAAGAGATGGCATATTGGTTCAATTAAAGCAAAATTGGTTGCAGATATATAAATATACATACATCAAATATATAATATTTGAGCTGAAATCTCAAGTCATGAAGTCTATTGAAGAGGTTTTATTAATTTCAAAATACTTAAAAATCTAAGTTTGCTTAAAATTCCAAATGGAAGATTTGAAAAAGAGAGCATTTTTACAAATAAAATCTCAGTGTATTTTCGAAAATTCTGAAAAAAAAAATTTGTCTTAAAAATATGTTAGGGCAGGGCACCTGGTGGCTCAGTCAGTTAAGCTGATGCCTTGGGCTCAGGTCATGGTCCCAAGGTCCTGGGATCGATCCCCAAGTCCAGTTCCCTGCTCAGCGGGAAGTCTGTTTCTCCCTCTCCCTCAGCCCCACCACCTGATTGTACCCTCTCTCCTTCTCTCAAATAAATAAGTAAATTCTTTAAAAATATATGTTAAGGCTTCTGGGGCAAATGGTCAAAACATTTTACCACATAAGACATATTAACCATAAAAAATCCTAATTTTAAAATGAAAAATCAAATCTCTATAATTCACTGATTGCCAAATTTTAATTAATATATTTCTATTATCAATATCAGGAAATTCAATATTCTTCATTTTACTGAGAAAAAGGAAGCCATCATCAATACACTAGTATTCATCTACAACATCCTTGATTCACTAAATCTGGGGTTGTTTGCCACTGTTGTTACCATTTTGCTAGAATAATTTAAGGTATGGTGCTATCTGGTTTCAATATCAATTCTAAAAGCACTACTTTGGTTCATTTCTTAGGCATAATAATAAAAAAGACATATAAGAAATTGGAGTTGTGTTCATTTAACAGCTATTAATTACAGCCCCTATAATTTGATACCTAAGTAATATTGAATGATAGTTCTAAACCAACTATCTGTTGTTTCTTACTCAAAGCATATCAACAGGGTTCCTGAATAAATAGCCATGATAGAAAGGGAATCCCTGTGGCAGAAATTAAGAAATAAAGTACAGGAGGGATTAACCTCCAGCCTCCCGTGCTTTTATCTCTAGCATGCCTCAAAACCAAAGAGAGAAGGCCTAACCATTAAAAAAGATTAAAGGTGTTAATTAGACTAAGAGATACAAACCTATCACCCTTATGTCAGGCAGACCAGACTAAATCTTCTGATGGATTAAAACACTCACACACACACACACACACACACACGCACGAAGTATTTTGTCTTTACTGAAATTTTGTTGATGATGGTCTCATGTACTTTTGGAAACAATCTTTGTTGAAACAGATTATAAATTTTGGACAATATTTTTGTAGGCACAGTCATTTCCATTATTCCTATCAAAATTGTTTATAACATTCAATAATAAAATATAACTATATGGGGCTTAGAAGAGTAACCAAACTTTGTAACAATGAAATTCAGAATTGCTAATTCTCACATCTCTTTCAATCGAGCCCATTATGAACTTAGTATCACATGATGAAGAGATTCTTTTATTTTTCTTTCAGGAGAAACACAGAATATGTCAGTCACATATATAAACTATGTGATATCTCAAGATGGATTTGAAGGCTTTTACCGTTAGTTGTTAGAAGAAGGGGAAATTATTGTCCATGATAATAATTACCTTTTAAGTAAGTCACTTTGTGTCTTTATATTTTATTATTTTAAAATTTATATATTTCCATTGTCAAAATATAAGGGAAAACACGCACATGTATTTTATATAGCATAAATTATGCCTATAATATTAATATGTTTACACACATATGCATACATATGTATGCATAAATATATGTGCATATATGTATATACACATATTCCATATATATATATACATCCATGTGTATATGCCTGTATGTACATGTGTCTGTATAAACACGCATATATATGCACACACATGTATCTTAGGTTCTATAACAGAAGATGAAGTTTCTGTATATTCTCTCTCCCTCAAATGTCAAATATTTTTATTTCACTATACTTTAAAGGCAATGTGAAAGATGATGAGGCTGGAAATCAAAATAAGTTATGTGAACCAATAGCATTTAAACATTTTTTAGACAATTATTAAAAAAATCATTGAAAACATTACTTTAAAGGAGCACTTTGAGCACACTGTAAGAGCCAATAAAACCCAAAGTAACAATTCTATATAAAGATGCCACAAATATGTCATATGTGCATATATATATGTGTGTGTGTGTACAGTATATATGTATATATATATATACACACACACATATTTCTGTGTGTGTGCACTGGTCTCTTAGAAGGAGGTGAACTCATGGCCCGTCTTGGACACTGCCTCCTGTCCATCAATCTCCAGAAATCGGAGGGACTTCAGCAGACTGCATGATTCAAAGACAATGCTGCCTAAACTGGCCACAGGTCTGGATGTCAATGGGCAATTCACAGGTGTCTCAGATTTTGAGTACACATCTGAGTGCAGGATCTTTGACCTGCAGGCATACCTCTACACTATGGCTGGCTTGTTGATCCCCAGACTTCTGAGGCTGGGAAACAGAGTTATAACCAGCTCATGGAGAAGATCTTTACCTGCAAGTACACCAGCAGCACCAGCCTCATAACGGCCCGATTGCAGAGCAGTTCCTGGAGACCGCTGACACAGCTGGGACTTACCATGGTCTATGTGAGCTTCTGGCAGCTGCCAAGAAAAGTGAACTTGGTGTCTTTTTTTTAAAACAAGCATTTTAGTATGATGACTGAGCACAACAGTCACTTGTACCTAATGGCCACGACCAGGACCTTCTACAAGGAGAGCAGGTAGTATAGGAAAGCTGCACAATGTGGATGCAGACAGCTGCCTTTCTGACTCTGACTTGCACTTAAGTCATTCCCTGGGTAGGTTGGCCTGAAGCAAAAAGTGGGAGCAGCCACAAGGCACATTGGACTTTGGCAACTTGGAGCTGGCCCAGAAGCTTCAGCAAGAGGAATATATACAGCACCAAGCAGTCCAGCCTGCACCAGTGCGAGCCCCGTCACTGCAGAGGAGCCACAGCTGGATGCACAGCAAGGGAGAGCGGGCAGAGGCCGAAGCAGGGGGCAGACTGTGTTCAACCGTGGGCACTCCCAGCGCTAAGCCGCCTGGCTCCTTCTTGCAGAGGCTATGGCTATTTTGCTTGCTCCCCCAGCTCAACCTGTGAGATGTGCCAGGTAACTCATTTATGAACTGTTGGGGATCAGAGCACACAGTAAATACCAATCAGACCCAGTAAAACTTACCAAATGCTTATTATAGCAAGATTTGAGTTATCTCATTTAGTCTTCATATCTCAAGGCAAGAAGTACCATTCCTATCAATTTTTTATAGATGAGGGTACTGTGACACAGAGGAAAGCAATAGTTCACTCAAGATTACCCAGCTGGTCAATAGTAGAACTGAAATTTTAACCAGGCTTGTCTGATTCCAGATCCCAAGCTCTTAACTCCTACACTACAGCTTCATCCCATATTACTTGGGGAAAAAAAAAATGCTAGCTAAAGAGAGACAGTAAATGCCATTATAATGATGTATACTAGATGAGTTTACTAAATAAAAAGCATAATAAAATATGATTTAGATGCTAATTCAACTAATTATATTGAAATAGTTTTTAACATATTTTAGATCACTTCCCTTATTTGAACTCAAATGATCAAAGAATTTTTACCTAATTATCAGTACAAAGCTGTCATAGCATAGCATGGCCCACTCAGCAAGCTGACCAATGAATTAAAATCGCTCTATGCTAGAAAATAATTATCATGGGTTTGACAAATTTCTTAGCTTATCAGCTTACAGATTTACAGCATCAGGTCAACATTGGATGCAAAATTCAGTCCATTGTTTCACTAACAAAGATTAAAGACCTGTGACCAGGATCCTTGTGTTGTATAAATTTAGTATGCAATATCTCTGCACAGTAAGCTAATAGTGGGCTTTGCAGAAGTGCACTGGCACCCCGTTTCTGCTGACCTTTATCGTGGACCGCTGCCCTAATCTACCGTGGCTCTGATCACTAGAATCCAATGGAACAGGGCGATTTCATCACACTCGAACTCACTTTCTTATGCTGTGCCTTTGGACTGTTTCAAGGGCTAATGCTCAGCCAGTCAGGCCTTCAAGCCAGTGATCTGACATTTTGAAATAATAATTAAAAGAGAGCAGGCACTTTCATTTTAATAAGCTTACTTCCAACCTTCAGGGAGAACCTCAGCTGATCCAAACCCAAGAGGAATATGCTTCGGTTTCTTTTCTTCTTTTTTTCTGTCTCTGACTCTTATACCCAATCTTGACATTACACATGAAAATAAAAGCCAAATAGTATTTGCAGTGATTGTAAACATCCTGATTTTCCTAACAAGGGAAGGAAAACAAAATGTACAAAGCCTAATAAATCTTAGACCTGTTTGGTGGTTTAATTCTGGTTTGGCAATAATACATAGTTGGTAGAAATTTGCTTTACATATATGAAAAAATACAGCTCTTTCGAGCAACATACGGAAGATTTTTTTAAGTGAGCATCGTTCAGTGGTACCTGCCTCCACTAGTAGCCATCTACTTGAGAGAGTAGCTTCCCTTCACTGCTTTTGCTTCCTCACTTCCTATTATCTCAACCAGTGATATTTTGGCTTGTACATTCACCTTCGTTAAGATTGTTCTCAAAAGCTCATGTTTGTTCGGTACATTCATGACATTTGTCAATAAATTCAATGTTTCATTTTCATTCCTACTTTGGTTGGGATTTGACACCTCTGTCATTTAGCTGTGTACATATGAATAACATCCATACCTATACACGTATCGTAGGCCTTATGACATCAAATCCACATGTCTAACTACTAACCGGGCATTCTGTGGATTTTCCATATGCCACTACAGTGCAACATACTTCAAACTGAACTCATCTTCTTTCCTTCCAAAACCTCATCTATGACTCACTATAAATTGTTCTACCACTTACATAAAAACAGAAGCGAAAACTAACAAGTTACATAAAACAAAAATGAGGGCATCATTTTTTACGGTTTGCATCCCTCCCAATCAGCCACGTGTTAATTCTGATGAATTGCTTAATACCCCACTCCTGTCCATTAGTTACGTTTACTGAGATCACCAATATCTTTTACCTACAATTTCCCAATGGCATCCAACTTTCTATTTTCTACTGCAGCCAGA
Source organism: Ursus maritimus (assembly GCF_017311325.1). Lineage (NCBI taxonomy): Eukaryota > Metazoa > Chordata > Mammalia > Carnivora > Ursidae > Ursus > Ursus maritimus. Next base: position 15,299,407 of record NW_024427107.1, read on the forward strand.
GAGATGTTTCTAAATTTCAAAATAGTGCATGTCATTCTTCTGCTTAAAAACCTATACGAGGTTCATGTTGTTCTTGGGATCAAAATCCTTAGCTTTCTGTATTCTAAACCTGTTATATCTTCTTCTTAGGTCCCAAAGTAACTTCTTCCATTCCATCTTCATTTTCCGAAATACCTTTGCATTGTTCATACTATGTTCTGCTCATCTTTATGTCTAAATTTAGATATCCACAGGATCAACAAATCTTCCAAACAACTAAGTCTGAATGAGGAGCTAGATTACCCCATATTGCCCCATGATAACATTTATCACACTAAATCCTAGTTGCTTCTTCAGTAGACGACAGCATTTTTTTAATTTAAATTTGGTTAGCCAACATACAGTACACCATTAGTTTCAGATGTAGAGTTCAGTAATTCATCAGTCGCATATAACACCCAGTGCTCATCACAACACATGCCCGTCTTAATGTCCATCACCCAGTTAACCCATCCCCCCCAACTCCCCTCCAGCAACCTTCAGTTTGTTTCCTGTAGTTAAAATCTCTCGTGGTTTGTCTCCCTCTCTGATTTCTTCCCATTCAGTTTTCCCTCCATTCCCCTATGATTCTCTGCACTGTTTCTTATATTCCACATATGAGTGAAACTGTATGATAATTGGCTTTCTCCAATTGACTTATTTCACTTAGCATAATCCCCTCCAGTTCCATCCACATAGATGTAAATGGTGGAATTCATCCTTTTGATGGCTGAGTAATATTCCATATATATTATGTGTGTACCATATCTTCTTTATCATTCCTCTGTTGATGGACATCTGGGCTCTTTCCATAGTTTGACTATTGCGGGCATTGCTGCTATGAACATTGTGGTACAGGTTCCACTTCGGATCACTATATTTGTGTCTTTGGGGTAAATACCTAGTAGTGCAATTGCTGGGTCATAAGGTAGCTCTATTTTTAACTTCTAGAGGAATGCCCATATGATTTTCCAGAGTGGACGTACCAACTTGCATTCCCACCAGTGATGTAAGAGTGTTCCCCTTTCTCTTCATCCTCAGCAACATTTGTTGTTTCCTGACTTGTTAATTTTAGCCATTCTGACTGGTGTGAGGTGGTTCTGATTTGTACTTTCCTGATGCCAAGTGATGTGGAGCATTTTTTTCATCTGTCTGTTGGCCATGTGGATGTCTTCTTTGGAGAAATGTCTGTTCATGTCTTCTGCCCATCTCTTGACTGGATTATCTTGACTGGGTGTTCAGTTTGGTAAGCTCTTTGTAGGTCTTGGATACTAGCCCTTTATCTGATCTGTCATTTGCCAATATCTTCTCCCTTTCTGTTGGTTGCCTTTTAGTTTTGTTGACTGTTTCCCTTGCTGTGCAAAAGTTTTTTACCTTGATGAAGTCACAATAGTTCATTTTTGCCTTTGTTTCCCTTGCCTTTGGAGACATGTCTAGCCAGAAGTTGGTACAGCCAAGGTCAAAGAGGTTGCTGCCTATGTTCTCCTCTATGATTCAGATGGATTCCTGTCTCACGTTAAGGTCTTTCATCCATTTTGAGTTTGTCTTTGTGTATTGTGTAAGAAAATGGTCCAGTTTCATTCTTCTGCATTTGGCTGTCCAATTTTCCCAGCACCATTTATTGAGGAGACTGTTCTTTTCTCCATTGGATATTCTTTCCTACTTTGTCAAAATTAGTTGACCATACAGTTGTGCGTCCATTTCTGGGTTCTCTATTCTGTTCCATTGATCCGTGTGTCTGTTTCTGTGCCAGTACCATACTGTCTTGATGATTACAGCTTTGTAATAGGGCTTGAAGTCCGGAATTGTGATGTCACCAGCTTTGGTTTTCTTTTTTAACATTCCTCTGGCTATTCATGGTCTTTTCTGGTTCCATACAAATTTTAGGATTATTTGTTCCAGTTCTGTGAAAAATGTCGATGGTATTTTGATAGGGATTGCACTGAACATGTAGATTGCTCTGGGTAGCATAGACATTTTAACAATATTTATTCTTCCAATCCATGAGCATGGAATGTTTTTCCATTTCTTTGTGTCCTCCTCAATTTCTTTCATAAGTGTTCGTAGTTTTTAGAGTACAGGTCCTTTACCTCTTTGGTTAGATTTATTCCTAGGTATCTTATGGGTTTTGGTGCAGTTGTAAATGGGATCAATTCATTAATTTCTCTTTCTTCTGTCTCAGTGTATAGAAATGCAACTGATTTCTGTGCATTGATTTTATATCTTGCCATGTTGCTGAATTGCTGTATGAGTTCTAGCAATTTTGGAGTGGAGTCTATTGGCTTTTCCACATAAAGTATCATGTCATCTGCAAAGAGTGAGAGTTTGACTTCTTCTTTGCCAATTTGAATGCATTTTATTTCTTTTTGTAGACCACAGCTTTTTAAGATAAAGATTGTATACTGTACTTCTCTACCTAGCACATAGTAAGCACTCAATCAATTTTTAATGACTGGCTGTCCAATGATAACGGGGGTGGGGCAATAGTTTGTTTCATACATTGATGGCAGGTAAGACTGTTCATTCAGAAAAATGTCCTTTCTGCAGAGCTCTTTTCATTGAATATTTGAATTTAAACGTTGGAACAACATGCCAAATGACAGAAACTTGGCAAAGATATAAGCTGGCTCAATTGAGACATATTATTTAGTAGGAGCACCAACATTTAGAAAACTGAAATCTCCTTCTGAAATCTTTTAATTAGGTAGTCTTTTTTTGTTGTTGTTTACATATGATATTGCACATCCTGTCACTAATAGAAATTAACTTGGACTCTATTTGGAATGCACACTGGTAATTATTCTCACTTCTGAAAATAACGCAACATCGGATAGCAATGAAGTTTCACTTTAAAACTGAAGTTGGTGAAACTCCAAAAATCCTGAACATTCATTACAGGCTAATAAACGACATCATTTCTGAAGATTACAACCAGGATTGTGTGCATTGTCAGCTATTTTTACTTCTGAGGCACCAGCAAAACTTCTTTCAGTCATGGTAAGTTGTCAACCAACCTTCAATCTTATCTTATTCTAATCTAGGGCTTCTTAAGGATTCTGGATGAACTTGAAGCATTTTATAAAGGCCATAATTTTTTTCTAAGATTGTATGAGTATGTAAGTATCTGGGGCAAACCTTTTGGTGGGCTTCTCAAATAGATTCACAACTCTAAAGAAATTAACAGCTACTGGTAATCATTTCATAGGTAAAAGAAAAATTATAATTGATTTAAATATTCCCATATATAAAAAGATAATCTTTAGGAGAGAGAAAGTTAGACATTTGTTGAATGTTTGTAAAATAGTTAAAATTAGATAAAATAGCTGTATTTTAATTTATATCCCAGCCAAATTATAATCTAGAAATACTAGAAAATAAGGTAGCTTACCTCTGGAATTTCAATTTTTATGTTCAAGTAAAGGCCACAGAAGTGACTTTGCCATATAGAATCTTACTTTCTTACTAGAATAAAAGCACTTCTAGAATACTACAAAAATGTTTCTACTGACCCCATAATGGTAATTTTCTAGTACCTTCTCCAGATAGTGCCTTAATCCATTCTTCATCTTTTCTGCTGACACATGAATTCTTCATATTTTCTTAATCAGTCTCTCCATTCCTCTCTGTCTGTGCAGATTTAATATTCCATTTGTTCTTATGCCCGAAGGCTCATTGATTAAACTAGAGTCTATTTAGGGTCTAGAATCAAATGAGCACGGAAGTGATTAAGCATAATAAAAAATTTTCTTGAAATACCAAAATGCCTTACTTGAAAACAAAGATAAGCATCTGCTATAAAATTGTGCCTCGAATCTTAGAAAATTTCCTAAACTGAAGAGAAAATGACATAGATCAGCTAACATGTCCAGAATACCAAAATATTCTTAAAAGGGAAATAACCATTTAAAATGATATTTTTAACAACTTGTTATTAGAATATTCCTTTTTCATTCCAAAGAAATGCCTAGAAACAACTTTGCCACAAAATTCTATTCTAGTCATGATTGTGTTTGGGGCTTTTTAGTTAGTGAGAGGCTAGCACATTATTCGGGTTGGCATTCAAAAACAGCTTGGCTACACCTTAGCTATATGAGAACATAATGAGTCTTAAGATAAAGGTGAAAGTAAGCATATACACCCTTCAGTTCGAGACAATTTCACTTCTGCTAATCCTATTCTGGATGCCTATCACAGAGCTCCAGCGGCAAACCATGAAAGAATCATGGAATGCTTCCTTCAGTCTACCTCATGCCTTTCACTAACCTTTATACAGACGACTTTGATCATGTCCCTGAACTCCAATGAGATATTTTAGACTGCCCTTCAGAGCGCTATGGTATAACTGATTCTAAGAATGGAGAAAACACACACACACACACACACACACACACACACACACAAATAAACACACACACACACACACACACACTACTGAGAATACGGAAAGTTTTGAGAACTGGGGGATGGGATGACAGAAACGAAAATGAACACACACACACACACACACACACACACACACACCAAGATACCATGATGGAGGACTGATCTTGAAATGAAGTTAGGTTTCTAAGTTAGATCTCAGAATGTCTTTGTTTATAGAAGACCCATTTTGTGCTATTTTCTTTTGCTTAAGTTGGCGAGGAGATCCATATCAGCAGGCTTTGGGGTGATCCCCCATAACACTGATTATCTCTTTCTGCGGAAATCACTGTTACTTTTGTGATGACCGTGGGGAAAAAAGTACATTTTACTTTGAACATAGAAACAAGATTAACCCAGTGCATAACAGAAACCAAGATTTTGGGGATGCTTAAACAAGGGTATTGAGTTATATTGCTGCTATTTAAAGTCCTAGAACTTCATGGAAACTCAAAAAAAAAAAATAGGGGAGTATGAACTCTTCTAAAGGAAGGTTTTAAAGAAACATAAAACTTTATTTACAATGTTCCAACAGGTCACTTTAGCCTGCAATTCAGAATTAAATGGATTGTTTTGAATATGGGAATTGTTCAGTCTAGGAATTAAAGAGTAAGTCTTTGAAATGAATGATCGTGCTTTAAGCAGCAGGCAAGGTACATGTGTGATGATGGAGGCAAGGACTAGGAATTGATTGTGCATCAGATTTCATAGGGGCTCCTATTGCACTCAGATAATAACCCCCTATTGTGTCATTTTTAAATATGTAGGGCGCTGAGTAAAGTACACATCCTCAGGCATCCCAGCACACAGACAGATATGCTGGGTTGTCTGAGTGCACTAGAATCTGTTGACCTCCATACACTTCCAGGTCCTTCAAATATTGGTGCAGCGCAGGCTTTCTTTACTGAAATGAAATATATACTCTGTGTTACACTGAGGTCTGGGCTGTGGATGCACTTCAGTAAATTGAAATAATAAATTAAATACATTTTCTTTTAGTTACAATTGGATAGAAAGGTGGCTACTTTCCAGTGGAAGAAGTGATTAGTTCTCTGTGTAGCTTCACGTTTCCTTCTGAAGCTGAAAAAGGCTGTAGGACATTTGAAAAATACTGACTACATTCTTCCATTCTTACGACCATTCATCTAGAGTTTGCTAACTCTGACATATAAATTATGGCCTATCGTTATAGTTCATGAGATTTGAAACCAGTCAGCCCATCAAATGAATGAAGAGAAAATGAGGAAGCAGAAAAGTCCATTTCACTAACCAATTGGCACCAACATCTAAATAGAGCCTAACACAAAGAGAAGAAATCGCCAGATGCATTTTAGAGGGCTTTAAGCAAGTGAAGTCTTCTTTAATTTTTTAACCCTATCTTTCTCTTCCAATTCTAGTGGGATTAATGTTTTGTTTAGCCATTTATACAAGATGAAAGATGCTTTCATACTCTAAAATAACTTAAAAATCTTTTATTTAAAATGAATACCGAGGCACCTGGGTGACTCAGTCAGTTAAGCACCTGCCTTCAGCTCAGGGCATGATCTCAGGGTCCTGCAGTAGGGCCCCAAGGTACATCAGGCTCCCTTCCTGGCAGGGAGTCTGCTTGTCCCTTTCCCTTTGCCACTCCACATGCTCATGCTCTCGCGCTCTCTCTCTCTCTCTCTCTCTCCCTCTCTTCTCTCAAGTAAATAAATAAAATCTTTAAAAAAATTTTTTTTTAAATTAAACTACTACGAATAGGTGTCCTTCACCCTTGCATGGAATTCATTCAATTGAATCACAGAATCCAGGCCAATGGCTCCCCAAATTATTCCTTAATTAGGACCAATTCACGATGTTTTCATTGGTCCATGACAAATTGAGAGAAATAAGAAGAATGGCCTGAGTTTTTCTTAAAGTCGAATTTAGCCATATTAACAGAATATCCTCCACTATGAGATTATGTCTATTCTACTTTACTGTGAAAAGTAGAAAAGTATACATGGTTACATTTATAAAATGGTAATGGTAGGTGGAATTACATATTTATTTTTATTTAGAGTACTAAACACACTGAAAAATCAAAATTTCCTTCTTAGATACAACTAAATGTGCTTCTAACTATAGCTACTCATTTATTTCTTTCCTCCAGAGCCACAAAAAAATATATACTCATACTTCATAAGAAACTGAGAAAATCAAAACAAAGAAAATGTCCCCAAAAGCCTTCTCCAGGTTGAACTTTTCTAGTTTCCTCAAACCTTTCTCCAACTACATTGTACACTAATGACCTTCCAAAACGCATTATTGAGAAAGAGATGCATTACTCCGAATGTGGCCTTCCTAGAACAGTTATACCATTACATTTCATTGCTATGTATTGATTAATGCAGACCATAGTTACCTTAATAGTTTAAAGGATGTCCACACCTCTCTTAAACTGCTACTAAAATTGCATAACCTTCCCTTTGAGACACCATCTTAGTGATATCTCTTGAGCATATGGATAGCTTTCAGTTCAATTCAATAAAAATGACTTAATCCCCAAGTCCTGTGGACAAACATTAGTGATATCAAGAAGAGACTCAAGGCACACAATGAGATATGATTTTCACCTCCTTTTTTCTCAAATAGCACAAGGAGTTTATCTTGTTAATAAACCACCTTAGAAGAAAAAGGAGACAAGTTGTGAAGAAATGAGCAACGTCTATAATTGACTACCTAACTGGATTTTGTTAAATGGTATGTAACGGATGACATGACAAAAATATTCTTAGTTCATTATATCTTTCTCACATTGACAATCTCATGCTATCTGCCTATCTTTCTCACTCTGTCCAGAAAGCTTCTAAGTCTGTAAACTGGAATTTAAAATGATCACAAACTATACCTGTCCCTCACATGTGTATTCATTTGGCATTTATGGAGCTATCTATCTATAGATACACTTACCAATTTGTATAGTAGCCGACACTTGCTTTGGTGGCTTTTATTACAACTCCCTAGAAAACTAAGTCCACATGTATGCAATTCTACAACAAAAAATTCATGAGGAGCTACAGAACACAGCTTGGGACTTTTGTCTTCAAAGCTGTCTTTGACCTTTATGAAATTCACTGAAGTTATTCTTACTCTGCTCATTTACCACAGCTCAATACAATCTCTTTCTTGGATCAACCATTTTGAACTACTTCTGGCTTTTTGCCGCCTGTCATAATATGAGTTTTCTTAACTTTTTCTCCTGAAATTTAAGAAAAGAGTAAACCAAAGATTTTCTTAGAGGCAGTATATTTAAGTCCTGGCAGTGACTGCCACTTGAATTCATATGCAGCTTTTCTTCTGGGGACCTCAAAGTCTCTATAAATCTCTTATGATTTCAGAATATCACTATCAGAAGGTGGAGCTCGACACCATTAGACCTGTGGTCACCGCCATCCCAAACACTGAAAGCTTACGTGATTTTCAGAAGTGCCAAGACCAGGGCAAAAAATAAAATATTAAGGCAAAACCATATTAATTATATCCACATTCATATGAGGAATACTCTTTTTTTTTCCTTCAATTTGTAGAAGGACCCTGGAATTCTTCTATTTGCTCTTATGTGTTAATTCATTGATTTACGTATTCATTTTTTCTGTGCATTATCTGAAAATATGGCAGAGTTGTATCAATTCTTTAGTTAAAGGTTTTGATCCTGATTAAAATAATAGTAATAATAATAAAGGGTAGGAAAATTGAACCACTCAAGGCATTAAAGATATCTTGATTTTCTTAAGGAATAATCTTAATTTATTCTTAGTCTACTTCAAACAAATGCAAATTAAAAAATCTCTGGCCTCTAAAATATCAAGACAAAATTGTGAAAATAATTCTGGTCTTTCTTGGAGAGTAAATTCTAAAATAATAGAACGCAAACCTTCTCTACAACCCTGTCACCCCTCTCGTCAAAAAAAATTCATGTCAGCTGCATTCAATTGCCGATATCTTCTATTAAAGATAATATCTACTACCTTTATTTTATTTTATCACCTCAATATTTTTTAACAAATGATTTTGCTTTCTTCTGGGATATGTTGAAAAATACACTTGAAGTAATGTATATCCTATGATCCCATTTATAGCAAAACAATGAAAGCAGTTGGTGCTGTGATGGTGTTAATATATTCATGCAATACATTGTTAGACATATGGGCATCCAGGTTTTTTCTGTGCTTGTGGAGTTTAAAAGGAACCTTCTAGACATGCATTTTAGGTACATAAAATATAGTGTTCAAATAGGGACAATGTATGAGAACACCAGGACTTGTCAGCTCTGTGCTGTCAGCAAAGATGAGCTTTCAGTGTATGGTATTTTAGACTTCATTATATTGTCCCATGGAGCATTCCCAAAAAAGTAGCAGGTAAAAAATAAGGAGCATTCAAATGAAATGATACTCAAGGGGGTAAAGAGTGTTTTTCCCCCTCAAATTGTCTCTATTGACAGAGTTGACTTCACTTTGCCATTGAACTGTGACAAGGTGATTATTTTTAAAAACGAAAATACGGTGCATAATACATTTTAGCCCGAAGCTAAAAGTTAAGTGTGAATATTCATTCGTTTTTTGCTCTTCTATGGAAAAAAAAAATGTGGCTGGAGTACCAAATAAAGTGTTAAACTCTATCAATTGCATGGAGTTAATGAATGATGTTTAAATGGAATCATTCTTAATAAAGGGGTATTCTTTTTATCTTGACACTGAGATTTTGTTGAAGGGGAAGAAACTATAGTTTTTATTCTCAGTAACCTGACTATCAACCTAGCAGGAAAAAAATAAATAATGAATTTAAATATAGTAAAATATATTGTATCGACAAACACCAAAAGGACAAAGTTAAATGGATCTTGTCAGCAGATGTATGACTGTATGGCCAAAATTTGTGCTAAGAATTTTAGACTAACTTAAACTAATTTTAAGGTCTGGCTCTATAATATCCTCCCAGAAATGGGATGTGCCCTTTTGTGTCGATTCTGCAAGAGGCCAGCATTATAGTCAGCAGAATGATTTGGCCAAAGTCAGGCAGTAAGTCAGTGGACAAGCTCATCTCCTTCTGCCATACATTCATTGTAATGTGTTACTCATCAGGATGCACTTCCAAGACCAAATAGAGTTTTAACTACTTTTTACAAGAAGGACATTGATCTACTAAAACTCTTAATGAATTAGGCCCACAGAGACCTAATGAACTTGTCTTTCTGGAATTTGTGATTAGCCTAGTGTCTTACCCTTTTTTTTTTTTAAAGCCTATTTTTTTTAAAAAAATAACTTTTCCAATCAAGTCTATAAGCAGGAGCACACAAGTATAAAATACTACAAATGCTGGTCATTTGTCCTCTTCGCTTTTATCTACCTAGGTCAAATTGAGCAAAATCTATTTCTTTTCAAACATTGTCAAAGAAAAATGAAGTCCAGTGGACAATAAGGGATTCTTCACCTCAATCCAGATAAAAAATCACATTATCAGATATCGTTTGCAAAACTCTTCCTTTAAGCATCGAGATTCATCTTTCCTCCTGGACACACCAAGTATCAATTCTACTTGTCTCATTCTCAGTCACAGGACAGTGGTTCTGCTTCTATGGTTAATCTTTCACTTCTGACTTTGGTCATAGAAATGTGCTTCCTGAAATCGTTTTCCTTTCATAAGGAATAGAAGTTACAACAAAGTTCTTACTTTTATATGAACAGGATGGAGTGAACTGTTAAGCAATTCTACTCTTGTTTTTTTGGTTAATAGTACTTATTTTGCAATATGTTTTAAATAGAATATCGGAAAAACAAGCAAACATACAAAAATATACTTTGATTCCACATCAAAATTCAAATTTAATGATAATTTAAATGACTCTTTCATGGAATCCTTTTAAAAATTTTTCTTTTGAAGGATTTGTTTATCTTTTCATAATACCACCAAAAAAATTGGCTGGCTACATGTAGTTTAATATACACCAGAGGGAAGGGAAAGAAAATCAACATTTGGAATGCTAGCTATGCTTAACAAATATGTTTTAAGATTTTATTTATTTCATCCTCATTAAGTTCAATTTTATTTAAACAATATCAGAATTAGGTTAAAATTTCCACTTTCTTTCCTTTTTCAAACCATTTTTAAGACTGAAGTAAGACTGGAGAAAAATCCTAAATGACTTAAGGAGTCACACTGATTTTTAAGAACTTCTATGGCATACATTAACAAGTATTTAATATCCCAACTATACGCAGTAATGTCATAATGTGATTTGAGATAAGGCAAGAGCAGTTTACGCCATAGTCTAAAGTCTGCCCAATGGACAGAAAAGCAGGGTCTGCCTATAAAGGAAAATGTTGATGAATTTGACTGTAAAAATCAACAATCTGTGCGGGGGTGGAAGGAACTCTAAACAAAGTAAAAAAGACAACTTTGGAAAAATTCGCAATTTACATCATAGAAAAAAAATCAATTTCCCTGATATATAATTTTTTCCTTATAAAATAATAAGAAAAATTAACCACCCAATAGAAAAATGGGCAAATGGTGCAACGGAAGAAAAGATGTTCAGTTTTACTCAGAATTAGAGAAATGCAAATTCAAACTTTCCCGAGATGACATTTTTTACCTATCAACTTGACAAAGATTAAGAATTTGGTAACAACTGCATTGATAAGAGCACAGGAAACACAGATCCTTTTTTACTTGGATGGTATAAATTCAAATTGCTGAAACCCATACAGAATGCCATTTGGCAATAGCCATCAAAAGTAAAAGCTCATCTTTTGACCAGGCAACGCTGCTATTAGGAATTTATCTTACAGATAAACTTGATCACATTCAAATTACATACAAGTATATTCATGACAGAATATTTTCTATTAGAAAAAGGGGAAGCAACATAAGTGCTCATCCCCTGAGAACTGATTAGATAAATTATATCCAGAAGACGGAATATAATTCAACTATAAAAAAGAATAAGGAAATTCTTTGTATACTAGTATGGCAAGAACTTGGAATTACATTATCAAGGGGAAAAGTAAGGTACCAAAACTATGCTTATAACTTGCCACTTTTTATATTATAAAGATACAAATATATGCTCACAGTTTCTAATAAATACTTATATATGCCTAAGGAATCTCAGGAAGGACACAAAATAAAAGAGTAAATAGGTACTACCCATCTGGAAAGGAACTGGATGGCTTGGGGAGGAACAGGAAAGGGACTTTTCACATTTTAATTTTGAACTAAGTGACTATGTTACCGTGCTGGTGTGATTTATGATAAAGAATATATATTTGGCCTTTGTCCCCTTTTCTGTCACAGAACTCTCCTAAAATCCTTGAAATTTCTTAAGTGATAAGAGCAGAAAAAGGTATCTTTTGTTATGTTAATAAGGCGACTTTTGGAAAGCCCCTAGGTAACCTAAGGATGGGGACTGGTTACCAAAGAGGCCAAGATTATGATTAGAGGGTTGGAACTTTCAGGCCCATTCTCCTGAAAGAGGAGAGAGGGCAGGAGGTGGAGTTCAATTACCAGTGGTTGGTGATTTAATGGAGCATGACTGTGTAATGAAGCCTCCATAGAAACCCTAAATGATGACTTTTGGAGAGCTTCAGGGTTGGTGAACATGTGGAGATTTGGGGAGAGTGGTATGTTCAGACAGCCAGGAAGCTCTGTCCCCCACCCCCACCCCCATACTTTGCCCTATGCATCTCTTCCAAATGGCTGTTCATGAGTTATATTCTTTTATAATAAACTGGTAATCTAGTAAGTAAAATGTTTCTCAGAGTTCTGTAAGCTGCTATCGCAAATAAATTGACCCCAAGGAGAGGGTTGTAGAAATCTCTGATTTATAGGCAGGTGATCAGTAGCACTGAACTTGCAATTGGCATGTGAAGTGGAGGACAGTCTTGTGGGATTGAGATGAGCCCTTAGCATGTGGTATGAGAGGCTATCTACAGGTGGATAGTGTCAGAATTGAGTTGAATTATAGGACTTCCGGTTGGTGTCAAAGAATTGCTTGGTGGTGTTGGAAACCCACACATTGGGATTGGTGTCAGAATTGGAGTTACCTACTGATAAAATTTTGGAAACATTATTCAGGGTCTCTAGAGAAGACAGATTAACTCTGAGCCCAACAGGCACCCTGTGACCCTGCTGTTAGGACTATAACTTATAAAAAACAAAATGAGTTTATTTTTCCTTGTGCCCTAAAGCATATAATAGAATCATAGCATTTTAGAACCAAATACCACGTTAAAGACACAGTATCTGTCTCTTAGTAACATGCAGGACAGTTGACCAATCCCTCCTTGAGACTTTCTCCTAATTCTTGGCTTTCATGATATCACACCATCATCATTTTTCCTAATTCTTTGACCTCTCAATTTCTGCCTCAATTAGGGTTTTTTTTTTCTTCTCTTTATATATTGGAGCACTGCAGGTCTGTTTTGAAATCTCATATTCTCATTGAACATGCATTCTATGTTAGTTTGCTAAGGCTTCCCGAGTACCACAAACTGGGTGGTATAAACAACAGAAATGTATTCTCTTTTGAATTCTGGAGGTCAGAAGTCCAAGATCAAGGTGTCCTTCCGAGGACCGTGAAGGAGAATTTGTTTCATGCCTCTCTTCTCACTTCTGGTGGTTTGCTGGCTCCTTTGGCATCCCTTGGCTTGCGAAGCATCACCCAGTCTCTGCCTTCATCTTCCTACGGCACTCTCTTTGCATGTGTTTGTGTTGAAATGTCCCCTTTGCATCAGGACATCAGTCATATTGGATTAGAATCCTAATAGCCTCTTTTAACTGTCTCCAAATAAGGCCACATTGTAGGATACTGAAAGTTAAGACTTCAACAATTCATTTTGTGGGGAAGTGGGAAGTGAGGGGTTTGGAAACTTGTGAATCTGAGGGTTTGAAAATTCAATCCATAGCATATTCTCTAGATTATTTCATTTACTCTAATACCTTGAAATGCTATCCATTTACCAACAAATCCTCAGCGTATGTATCTAACTCAGATCTGTTCTCAACGTTTAATCCAACTGTCAATATGTCTCACAAGATCTCAAACTTGAATCAAAAACAATCCTTGATCATCTATCACTGCCCAACTCCAGTGTTCCACATCTCAGTAAATAGCACCTCCATCCATGCTCTTACTTAGACAGAATCCTGGGGGATCATTCTTGATGCTGTGACATTCAGTCACTCCCTAAGTCCTCTGTCTATTCAGGCTCCAGCATGAATCCCATATTTACCCACTCCTTGGCATGCTACTACTATCCAAAAATTTCTGTTTCCATGATATACCAAATACTCATATGTGGTATGTTAAAAATATTGGGAGAGGGTTATGTTTCATTCAAAATTGTCAGAATCAAGGCTATTAAGTTGTTGATTCTCTCCTTTTCTAAGCTTTCAACATTAGCCTTTAAACAAGGTCTATTTTAGAGGGATTCCCCCTCCTCTTTTTTTTTCCTGTTGTTTATAACAACTTCGTATCTTGACTAAGTTATTTTCTTATCTATCCTGTTTAAGAGCACAGTGGTTTGTTACTATGGGATGGTGAGATTACTAAAAGTACTGCCACTCTTCCTAATTTGTTGAAGCATGAAGTGATTACAAAATACAAAGAGTACAATGTTCAACCTAGGAGACATGAACTAGACATCCACTGCATTCTAAAAAATCATTTAGATACATATATTAGAGAATGTGTAAGAGAATAATGGGTTTTCTACGTTTTAAATCCACCAACATACTGTAAAACTCAGGACCTGTGAATTCTAAAGTAAATAGGCCATGGCATTTCTCAAGAGACAAAGTTTTCACAGTAGTTTTTTTAAATAGAACACAGAGATGTCATCAGCTGACTGGTGGGTCACCCCGATAAGCTTCACATCATCACGTGCCCACAAAGAGATGCCACATGAAGAGGCAGACAGGTAACTAGATAAAATTAACATGTGAAGATTCATGACTGACTCAAATTCAATCAAGCAAAGCATGTTTATTATTTGAAATAAAGGTTATGGATTTCACTAATATATCCACATTTCCTTGTTAAGACATCTTGTGTAAAAATGTCATATAATTTCAAAATGGCCACTGGGGTACAATTTGGTATGGAAAACAAAGCAAAGCTACCTAGTTTATATGGGGGAACAAACTAATTAGATCGGCATCATTAGCACAAACCTCTAACCAAATGTGCTAATTTAACTCCAAATTATACAGGAAGAAGGAGTCATATTGACCATTTTGTAGCACAAAATACAAATGAACATTCTGAAAATTCACAATAAGGATAAGAATTGTTTTATATACTTTTCAAAAATAGTCTTTCAATTATTGATGTCTTTGCCATCATAATTTTTTATGAATTTTTATCATAATTACTATTATCGTTAAAATTAATTCCTTATACTTTAATATATATGAGTCACTAAACAATTATTTTCTCTTATTGGTATCTTTCTTTACTTTAAATATTATATTCCTGAAATCTGGAAGTCAAGTACCCTCAAAACTTCAGTTAGCTAGGATTGAAGCACTAAATTCACTTGTATTACATGAGTCTTTTCTAATCTTCCCAGGCAGAAGTAATCCGAGGCACTTTATATTTCTAGTTAACTTTTCATGTCCGTATCCCTTAATCTCCTCAATTAGATTGTAGTCTACTTGAGGAAAAAGACTTACCTTCTAGCCTTTCATACTTTATATTACAGCTAGCGTAACACTTTGCTCATAGTAGATTTTTAATAAATATGTATAAGGCATCAGAAAGAGGCATACGGTAAGAAAGCAGCCAACATCAAAGAACAAAATAAAAAATCAAGAGCAATATTTCTCAAAATTAAAAATTTTTTAAAATACCTTTTTATTAAAAGCCTATTGCTCAGAACATACTGTAGAACCATTCGGTCAACAACTTTGGGTGTGAGACCCAGGCATCTGTAGTTGTAAAAGTTTCTCAGTTAATTCTATTGTGCAGCCAAGCTTGAGAACCAGGGCTGTAAAGCAGTAGTTCCCAAACACAAGTCAGTAACATCTAGGCAGTTTCGAAAAAATCTATAGACTGCAATGTACCACTCCTAGAGATAATAATATAATAAGTCTTAAGTACAGTTGGGAAATCTGTACTAAGAAACAATAAGAAAACCCTCACAGATGAATCCAATGTGCAGCTAGGTTTGAGAATCATTGCTTTAAGGCTAGACTAATGGTTCTAAAGGTCTCCAAATCAGTACCGGCATCATTATCTGGGAACATGTTAGACATGAAAATTTGTCCTTCCCACTCCCCACCTAGAGAATCAGAAAGTCTGGTGTGGGGTCCAAGAATGTTTTATCAAACCTTCTAGGTAATTTTGATGCATGCTAGAGTGTGGGGACTACTGAGCAACCCTACTACAATACACTTATGTGCTTTGTGCTGGAATACTAAAAAAAAGAATCATGATATTCTATTTTAAAATGACAAATAAATGATGTGATGAATAGGACTTTCTGGATGTTAAGTTCTGTTGACCGTAATGCTTATTTTAAAGTTTTGGTACCTATTCCTGCTTACATGTTAGTGTCATTAATAGACAACAGAGCAAATGAAACATATTTTTAAAAATATTAACCACAAACTCCAAATATCTGGCCCTACTAAATTCAGAAGTGTGCTTTCTTAGTGGAAACGTTGCTTTTGATTATATGTTGTGCTTCAGTGTACAAAGTTAACCATATTAACATGTTAAAGAAATTTAAACCTTAAGTAACATATATGTGCTAAGTCAAAATCTGAATGATAAAACTACATCAGAATTTAATGCTCATTCAAAAAGGGTTATATATATATGGACATCAATTAATGAATTTTTATTACATGTCAGAAACTTTATGTTTTACATGAGCTGGGGGGAATGGCAGAGGGAGAGGAAGAAGCAGGCTCCACGCTGAGCGGGGATCCTGATGCAGGGCTTGATTCCAGGACCCCTGGACCATGACCTGAGCTGAGGCAGACGCTTAACCAACTGAGCCACCCAGACGCCCTGACCCAAGTTTTCTAAATCCAATGGCAATAGACAATACAAATATATTTTAAAACAAACAAACATATACAACTGCATTAAAAGTACAAAATACTCAATGGCAAATTTGACCTCCAAAAATGCACTGAAAAGTATAAAACAGTGTCACGTAAAATTAAAGAAAGCCTAAATAAATGGAGAGATATACCTTGTTTGTGGTTTGGAAGACTAACATTAATAAGGTGTCAATTCACCCCAAATTGATGTACAAATTCCAATCAAAATGCCAGCAGTTTCTTTGTAGAAATTCAAAAGCTGATTCTAAAATATATATGCGGGTGTCTGAGTGGCTCAGTCAGTTAAGCATCTGACACTTGATTTCAGCTCAGGTCATGATCTCCGGGTCTTGGGATTGCCCCACGTTGGGCTCCCTGCTCAAGAGATAGTCTGCTGAAGATTCTCTCTCCCTTTCTGCCCCTCCCCTTTCCTGCGAGTGCACTTCCCTCTGTCAAATAAATAAATAAATCTTTAAAAATAAATAAATAAAAATAAAATATATATGGAAATACAAAAGTCCTTGGTTAGCTAAAATAATTTTTCAAAAAAAGGAATAATTTGAAGGACTTTGAATATTTGATATAAAACTGAAATTATCAAGACAATGTGGATTTGGCATACAAATAGACATATAGATCAAGAGAACAGAATGAAAAGTCAAAACCAGACCCACATATTTAAGGCCCATTGTTTTTTGAATAAAAAATTCAAGGCAATACAACGAGAGAATAATTAATCTTTTCAACAAACGTTTCTGGAACGACTGGAATGAAATATCCAATAAGATCAAATCCTACCTCACACCATACACAAAATTAAACTCAAAATAGATCATAAAACTAAAGAATTAAAGTTTCTAGGAGGAAAACAGAAAATCTTTGCAACCTTGAGATAAGCAAGAATTTCTTGAAAAAGACACACACGCACACAAAAACAAAACCCACAAACCACAAAGGAAAACAAATGATAAACTGGAAACCTGTTCTTCAAAAGACACTATTGAGAAAACATAAAAGCAAAACACAACCTGGAAAAAGATATTCATAATACATATGCTTAACAAAAACCTAGTGTCCAGAACACATGTAGAACACACCTCAATCATAAAAAGATAACAATTTAATAAGAATGGACAAAAATATAAACAGATAGTTCACAAAAGGAATAGAAATTATCAATAAGCTTACGAGAAAGGGCTCAACATCATTAAAAATCATGAAAAAAGAAATTAAATCTGCAGTGATTTACTTTACTTACCACTAGAATGGCTAAATGTTTTTGAATTGATAGCACCAAGAGTTGGTGAGGAGCGGGACTCCTGGAACACTCTTAGGGGAAAATTTGCACCTTAGATTTTATTAGGTTTTAACCTCTTTAGAAAACAGTTTGAGAGTTTCTTATACAGTTAAACATACACTTGCTACGGGACTCAGCAAAATCACATCTCTGTGTGTTTACCCAAGAGAGGAAAACCTAACTACAAAAAGACTAGAACATGAATATTCACAGAGCTTTATTAGCAATTGTCACAAAGTGGAAACCAAATGTCCAAATTGTGACCTATTCATACAATTAGATGCTAGTCAGCAATATGAAGAAACAAACAAGCTACTGATACACAAACAACAAGGATGAATCTTTTTAAAAAAATGCTGAGTGAAAGAAGCCAGGCATAAAAGCATATATACTATATGATTCCATTTACATGAAGTTCTAAAAAAGCAATACTAATTTATAGAGATAGAAATCAGATCAAAGGCACCTGGGGAGGGCTAGAGGGACTGCCCAGGAAGGGGCATCAGGGGCACGAAAAAAGTTTTTGAGATAATCATATGTATAGTATCTTGATTAGGGTGGCGGTTATGTGGGTATATGAATGTATCAAAACTCTCCAAACTATTAACTTTAAAATGGATACATTCAGTTTATTTTTTATTTTATGTGAATTATAGTAAAAGAACATCAATTTAAAGAATCCGATGAATGCTTTATTAATATTTTTATCATTTAAAGACTTTGATAAGGACTAGATAAAATGATACTCCAGCTTCTTGAAGACTGCAAAAACACCAAGAGTACATATAGAAGAAAATATAAATTAAATTTATAGTCTACAGTGAGACATAAATTAGTGTGTTTATTTGGAAAAGAATATGGAGGGTCAGTTAAGTGTCTGCCTTTGGCTCAGGTCATGATGCCAGAGTCTGAGGATCCAGTCCTGCAACAAGCTGCCCACGCAGTGGGGAGTCTGCTTCTCCCTCTGACCCTCCCCTCTCTCATGCTCTTTCTCTCTCACACAAATAAATAAAATCTTTAAAAAAATAGAAAAGAATATGGATATCTTAAGGCCTTATATCTAGTGTAAAACTTTTATTAAGTTTAAAAAAATAACAATTATGAATAGGCCCTCCGGGGAATTTTTGTATGTCAGTTTTATATTTCTTCATGTTAAATGAAGTGAAGCCACTGAGACCCTAGGCAGGTAACTGCATCATCAGTAAAGTGTTGCATTAGTAATTTCCTTTTTTAACTAGACTGTAAAAATATCACTCTGTTGCCATAATTTCTAGCTTGTGATGAGGCAAGACTTTATGACAGATGCATTTAAAAGTCGATAAAACAATTAAAAAATATATCCCATATCACGATATCTGAATTTTAACAAGTACAATCAATGTGAAGTTTTCATACCATTGGATTAATATGTAGCTAATCTTTATGGCCTGATATACTCCAAATATCTAAGTTAATTTAGAAATATATTGTTTTTACTAAGTCTAGCACCATTCTAAGGCTAGCGGATGACATAATAAACATAAAAGAAGTTTATTGTATGACCTCTTACGAAAGGTAAAACTGGGTTGATCACAGTATCAGCCTGATTCCTACAAATGCACCCTCTTCAAAGCACTTTTAAATCCAATTTGAGATTATATCAATCTCTGATTATGGCTATTAACAATCTTAATTATTTAGCAAGCTCAATTAAATTCAAGTACCTTAAAGCCCAAAGCTTCAATATATACAACAGTTTACCTACAACAATAATGTGTAATCTTTACATTTAAGACCTATGAAGATTAAATGTTTTCATCATAGGAAGTAAATAATCAAAAGACCTCGGATACCAACTCATCCTCGTCCATTTTCACACGCCCTTTCTCACTAGCCTGATAAATATCTCTGTTCCTCAGTACCGCATCCTCAAGTCTCTTCACTTTCCCTGTGATACTTCATACATGCCCTGGGTTTTGACAACCCACAAGATACCACTCTCTCTTAAAACTATCTCTCAAATCTTCCTCCTCTCCCTGTAAGTGGTCACCAATGCCTGTAAATCCTCCATCAAATATTTTTCAATTAAAATTTGTCTTCATTCTTATTTCTACCTTTTCCAGCCCTTAATATCTCCTACATCAAAGATCACTTACACTACCACATTGATGACTGACAACTGTCTCTTTTGATTCAGTCCATCTCCTACAACCATCAAAATGTCACACGAAATACATTAATCTGATCACGTTGCCTCTGTTTACAACCTGTAATGCTCCCTCAGTATCTTCAAGATTGAGCCCACATTCCTTACAGAGTGTCAATGACTCTGACGATCAGATGTCAAACTATCTTTTGAGACTTGACCTCCAACACTCGCTCTCCGTCATTTCCTCCATGCCTATAACCTCTCCACCTGCTAATTATTTACTTACTCATTTATTTTGAATTGGTAATACCTGAATTCTTAGTTTGGGTACTGAGTTCACAAGTATTCATTTTCTTATTATTCTTGGATAAGTATACCTGTATAAATATATATATATAAAACACAAATATATATTAAATATTCTGCATTTATCAAATATTATATAATAAATTTCTTTAAAAGAGATTTTCAGATTCAACTAATAACATCTAATTTTATCTACAAAAAGATGAACCCTAAACATATCGTCATAAGAAATTTCTGAGTAAAAGGATGAAAACAACACACTTGGCAGTTACTAACCAAAAGAAAGCTCATATATATTTACACATACCATATACACATATCAAACAAAATAGACTTAAATGCAAAAGAAATTTATTAGGGATTAAAAGAGTTACTACTAACAAGAATAATCCATCTGAAAGGCATAAAAATTACGAATGTGTAGGAATCTAAGTCATAAACAGACATTTTGGAAGATTTAGTCCATTTAACACTATACAACCATTAAAATGACTTTTACGATGAGCATATAAAAAGTCATATTTTTAAATAATTCAGCCTAAGCATGAAATTTCATATTTTCTATGTATTAGACTTTTCTTCTCTTGTCTAGATTTTAATTAGTGTATGTCATCAACTTGTTGCAGCACTTTTTTTTTGGCTCTTAAATTTTGTATCTGTTTTTTTCAATTAGCCACCAATTATCAAAATTCCTTATCAACTTCTAATCAGCCATTTTGAGAAAGATGAAGTACAGAAACGTTACTCAAAAAAGCAAGCATTTCATATGAACACTTTTTGTATAGTAAAATATGGCATAAGTATACTTCATACAGTTTATTGACAATACATCTACATATCTTGCACAAGCCTCACTTTTTAAATATGGCTGATTGTTAGCTTCAAAAGGACTGCCTACCACTTATATTCCAACCAGCTGCTATGAAAGAAAAAAGTATTAATGGACCTACCACACCTTCAGCCTCTTGTCTCCAGTCACTGTGCTTAGCTGCAGGATTCCCATTAACATTAATGGGAGTTCCATGCACACATCACCTGGAGAACAGACCCCTCGATGTTTGATCATTATCTTCCTAGACAGGTAGGAATGGCATCAATCAGGTATCCAGCTTAGTTTCACAGTATGTACTATTAAAGGCATCAAGGCAATAAAAACACAGCTTTCCAACACTTTCTTTATAAAACAGTAAAAACGTGCAGAACAACCAAAGGAGAAGATTTTAAAAGCATACGAGGAGTACATAGCTTTCCTGCATATCTTTTTATAATTACAAATGACCCCGAACTGAAGCACACACATGATTTCTTTTCTAAGGCAGCCATAATGGGATAACAAAGACAAGCTTCATTATATAAAATGGATTTGATTTACTATAAAGCAGCCAAATAGTAAAGAGACAATGGAGTTTATATAGAAACTGCTTGACCTCTTTTTTTTTTCTTTTAACATTTCCCTACTATACCATTACATCAAATATGTGTATGTGGTTGGAAAGAAAACAACATGAGTGATTAATGCTAGTATGTAAGTTCCATCACATTGGAAGGAACGTTATGAAAAAAGACATGCTTTCAGTTCAGATCTACCATACAGTTAGTAAATTAGGAACAGCGGCATAGTGAAAAGGAAAAAAAAAAAATTAGAAAGAAAGCCTGGTTAAGGCTTGGGATAAGAAAGAACATGGGTTGGCCTCAAGACTATGATTTTTACCAAGACTATGATTTTTATGCAACCTTGGATAAACTTCTCAAAGTCACTTTTTCATTTGTAAAGTGAACCTCAAAATACCTACATTGTAGACTAATTAGAAGGCTTACATGAGATAGTATAAGCATAGCACATGAGAATTAGTAAATGCTCAAAAAAGAGTGACTATTACTCTATGTATATGTATAATTACTAACTTCAAATTATAGTATGATATTCTAGAACAAGCATTAGAGTCAGAGAGAAACAGATTACAATCCCATGTCTGCTGCAAACTAACTTTATGATCCTAGGAAGTTCGGCTTTTTTCTTAATTATACTTTTTCTAAATATGTGTGCATGTGTATGCTTATATGTACATGCATATATCTACATACATATGCAATATCATACATATACATACATATATTCAGATATATAAATATGTTTAGCTATATATACTTTATCACCAACTCTAATGTCTCACAGTTTTAGCTTTCTATCTGAGTTCTGCAGTGTTGCTCAGTTGCTAAATTTGTAGCCACAATCTCAATATGTAAGACATATTAGGAAATCTGAGCCAGAGACAAGAGGCCTTAAGGGCCTCTTTCCTATCTTCTGCTGCCTGGTTCTTTCTGGACCTTCCAGGCCCCCTTATTCACTGACCTCAGTTGTACAACTTCAGGGCACAATGACGCATGTCAGAAATTCCCCCCAAAGTGTCCTCTGGACCAGAATTCCTGTGAGCTGTTTCCAGAATGGGGGAAAGTGCCTCTTGATGGTCAGTTACGTTTGAAACATTCTACATAGTATAGCTTCAGTTTTGACACTCAATCTACTTCAGCATAGAAGGGTTCTGAGAAGTATTATACGCAAGAAACCTGTTTAAACTTACCTAAATAGCACACTTCAACCTTAGCAAATTTCAGCACACATTTTCAACACGTTAAAACCCATTGACAACATCCGGAACAATGTACTACATTTTGGAGAGAGAAGGTTGAAGAATGATGGGAAAGACAACAAGACCACAGCGAACGGAATGGGAGTGAGCTCACACAGTAAGGTGAGCTGTAGCAGAGCTCTGAGCTCTCAGCGCCTTTCTGCCACCTGACTACACTTCTCCATGTAGGGAAAAGAGAGGAGGCAGCCATTTCTGAATATTTAGGCTTTCGGGGGACAGCTTTACAATTTTGTGATATCCGTAAATTTTAATATTGCATGTGGCCACCTTAGAAGATCATAGGAGAGAATGGCGAATTTAGATTTCCTATACATTAAAGTGCAATTGGCCATATCTGTACGAAAGCCTTTTCTTTTTCTTCCCGTTCCTCTCATCCCTCCCTCTTCTTTCTTTTGTCCTCCTTCCTTCCCTTTCCTTACATTTTCATAGTATAGTTGTCAATCAAAAGCAAGTCCCCCAGATTTAGCCATGTTGACCTTCCCTAAAAATAAGATAGTAAACTACAAAATATCAGTGAACTCCATCCAAACTTCAAGAATCGGAATCCAGATAGTGAACCACAGGAGGCTTCAGTTAGCGTGGGATTTATAACAGAAGTGACTAACAAAGGGAGAACCTATTTTATAAAATTGGCCGGTCTGGGATATGTTGGGGAAGCCACTCATCCCCCTCAACAACGTACCTCCCTTAGTGACTGTTACTGTCTCACCCTTTATAGAAAGAAAATTAATACTTTTCTTACACAAAGCTTAAAGCAAAATCCCATTTAAGAACATAAACCAACAATTTAATGAATTGATCCCAATATTGTTTTAATTTTCAGTCTTCTAATTTTAATGGAGTTACTAAAGGAACACACAAATAATTAAATCAAAAAATAATGAACTATTGATTTTTTTGTTGTGAACTCATTCTGCTCCTTGACATATACTTTGAGACCACACTGTATAATATGAGCAAATTATGGCACATGAAGGAGAAGGTGAAGCAGAAATGACAGCTATGATTTTCTCATTAAAACCAACATAAAACAATGTTTGCATTCAGAATTAACCAAGCCTTTTTAATATATCTTAATTTTATGACGCTGAGTATCACTGAAAATCTATAGAGTATATAAGCTAGAAACCCCTCACTGTCATTCAGAATTTTAGCAATATTTCCTTGATGATTCTGACCAAACACACATAATTAAAAATTTAAAAGATGCATAGGAAATACAAAACTGCTGCTGAAGTTACAGAGTTGTTTTTCCCATCTTCATCTTCCCTCGTAGATTTAGTAAGAACAAAAGGAAAACGGAGAAAGATTTTTTTTAATCTTGCAATCATATATTGACAACAATTTTTAAAGCAGGCTGCTTAAAGCAGTTTATTGCTTAATTTTGTATTATACATCTGGCCTGGGGTATAACTGGGAAATCACCCTATTTCTATGGGTTTCTGCAGTAATGTAAGTTAATGAAGGACTGTCCTCCGTTCAAAATGGAGAATATATGGTTAACCGACCTGGTATACCAAACCAAACAATATATGTACTTAAAAGGTCGAATCTGAAAAGATATTGATTATATTTTACTTTTCTTTTTGCCATTTATTGCTTTGTGTGTAGAGGTAGAGCCCTTTGAACTGAAACATTCTCTTTCTTCCTTTTTTTCTTTATTGCAAACATCCGAGCTTTTCTAAATATCAAAAACCCAGAACTATATCTGAAATAAAAACTGTTTCCCTTTACGTAATTTTCAAGAGGCTTTTTAGAGTATCTTTCCCCCAATGATTACAGGGCATTTCCACATAGGCTGTCATTTTAAGGTGAAAAATTTGCAAGGACAGTCACACCATCTGTCATCACCCGGGTTCCCTGACACCCAGAGCTGCTCTGAAATGGCCAGCAGCCTCCTGCATAACAAAGACCTTGCCCCTTGGCATTGTTTGTTCCTTGACCGGTGCTGAGAGTCCTTCAAAAGGGGCTTTACTGCAACCATTTCAGGGCTTCTTTTCAGGGACAAGGTTTTCAAAAGAAAAAAATTATTATGCATATAGGAAATTTGAGATGCTCTGGTCTTACATCTAAGCCAATAGAATAAACCCTAAAAGAAGTTTGTTCTAGCTTTGTCTCTGTGATCCCTGAATGAAAACCTACTTAGCATTATTTTTTTTTCCTTTGTGCTTTTGGAAATTTCTTTAAGATACAATTTAGGTGTTAAGCAACCCATATATAAAGCCAGAGTGAGTAGGTTAAACGTAACTAGACCATTCAAATACAGAAGCTGTGTCATAATAAGTGAAAAATCCACCTCCTGACCAACAAAACCCCAGTGCCTCTCACAGTGGAAGTCACAGACAAGCTATTCTTACTGCCATGTCAAGCACCACTTATGACTTATAAATACAATACAGTACAATCACACTGTAGGTCACTCGTGCCCAAAGAAGGATTACAGCTGTAGCTCACAATATTTATGAAAGAAATGCACAAAAAAAGAGAAAATGTCAACTATTGTGAAACATTTTTTATTGAGAAATGTATACCCTCATATGCCTGACATATAAAGACATAAAGTCTTCTCTTTTTGTTAATTTCCCACAGCTGTAAAATGTGTGTTCCTCAATTTAGGAAAATCGAAGCTAGGGCTCTCTTTTAAGAGACTGAATTTTAAAAATTAGGCGGATCATTGTTAAAAGAAGCTCCAGCCATTTCTAGGAATGAATGAATAAACACAAAAGGATATTCTCTCCGTCAACATAATTAATGGCAAGATTTTATGAACTTCATTTAGTCCCCAAGACATAGTTATCTACAATACATGCAGTGTGTATTTATGTGCACCATAGTATAAATATGTAAAAGTCAGATCATTAAATCTTTTATATGTCTGTATTCATAATACACAAAGCTGTTTTTAAATTATTTAAAGATCTATTCTCTCTTCCATATACATTAATACTAATAAGAGTTGCCGTCAACATCAAAGGGAAACTAGACCCCTAATTAGAGTTCCAATCTGCCCTGAAAGTCGCCTTGCAGAGTGAACAAATATGGAATAAGTTGAGCATTAGAGAACTAATAATCACTCCTCATTCTCAACTTCTGATTATTGCAAGAATTCAACAATTTCTTAATAAAATACAATCACTTCCCATCACAATTTGAAAACCTAAAATTTCCTATGAACAATTCCCAAAGAAAAAGATGATAGAACAGATAAAGTTATCATGTTAGGATATGGGACAGTTACAGTAGCTCCAGAAATTTTAAATAGATCTAAATTTTAGAATTTATTATATTGCCTATTTTTCTTTTGCCTTTAGCCTTTTTGATGATCATTTTGACCGTATACATGTGGTCTTTCAAATGGCAAATTCCTTATTAGAATTCTGATTACATATAAAGCTGGTATTGAAAACATTAGCCATTTCTCCAAACAAACATTTGGTGAAGACTCTCTATGTACCAGAAATTTTGCTAGATGCTAAAAATATAAAACAACAGAAAGAAAAAAAATGCTCCTGGTTTCTTGTCACTAAATGGTTAAAGAATGAAACAACTCACTAAATGGTTAAAGAATGAAACAACTAAACAGATAGAATTAAGTATAGGATGAGAGCTATTTCTGAATATCAAAATAATATATGCAACTGTATAAAGCTCTCAAATGAAAAAGAAAATGCACTCTGACTTTAATATGACTCTACTTTAGTTTTCCTGTCCTGGATAGACTGTCAAAATTATCATTATGATAAATTTCATATATATACGAAAAAGAATAGTATAATAAATTCACATGTTTATATCACCAACTTTGCCAATTATCAACTCATGGAAAATCTTGTTTATTCATATCTTTTTTCATGTATTCCATATTATTCCATATTATTATACCATATTATTCCATTCATAAATATTTTAGTATGTATCTTTAAAGATAACCACAATATTATTATCAGCCTTAAAATTAGCAATAATTTATTAATATCGGGTATCTCATCAGGGTCCATATTAAATTGATTTTCACATATTTAATTTTTGTTAAAGGACCAAATAAGACTCACCCACTGAATGTGGTAGGTAAACACCCTGTTTCTTTTAATCTATAGGTTCATTGCTCCTCTATCTTCCTCTTTACCTCTGTCAGTCTGAAGTTGAAGAAACTGGGAATTTCATTCTGCAGATTTTCCCCATAATCTGAATTTTGGTAATTGCATCTTTGTGATCACTTTTAGAAATTGCTAGGGTACCAATCACCATTCTGAAGATGATTACATAAGTATAAAAATCATCTATTTATCTGGCTTTCTGGCATGAAACATTTGATCATGGAAAATTCTTCTCTAGAGAAGAATTACAGTTATCAAATACAAAAGAAATGTTAGAAAAAGTCCATTTCGAAACCTCTGCTGGAATCATATATCTAAGTTGCAATCATCAATGGCTGTTAAAATCATTACATGAGAAGTTAATAGGGAACTTTAAATGGATAGAGGAGGCTGACAACACCTGAACCCACAATTAATATTAACATCACCAAACCGGGACAAGAAATTTCATGCCTTGTGATGTGATGCAAAGAATTACACAGCACCATCCATGAAGTATTCTAGTCAATAAATAATTAAACAGATTGAATCAAGTCACTAGATCCACTATCATTTTACAGGAAGTAAGGGGGATAGTGGAGCATGTTAAATAACATCATATAAAGATGCCATGAGCATGTCCAGAATTTGGGAAATGTTACAGAAAATAAAATAATCCAGTTTATTCAACAAATAAATGCCTTGAAAGGTAAAGGGGGAGGAGTAATTGTTCTATATTAAAACATACATAAGAGATAAGTCAACAAACTTAATGCAAGCCTTACCTTCTTACAATGGGATCCTAATTCAAAAGAATTAATTACGAAAATACGTTTTTGAGACAATTAACATTTCTGACCTTGTAATCATGGCACTGTTTGTTTTAAATTCTTAGTTGTTAGAGATACATATTGAAGTATTTATGAACAAAATGATAGATATGTGAAATTTTCTTTAAAATATTCCAGTGGTAGAGGAAAAGTGTTGGGGGGGGCTAGCAGTAGATGATGAAACAAGATCACAAAATGTTGATAATTATAAAATTGACTGACGAGTATATGGTGTTTCATCTGTATGTTTGAACATTTTCATATTGAAGCATATTTTAAAAATAATAATTCGTTTTCCAACTAGAGGTATCTTTAAATCCTATCTACCATGAGATTGAGAATAAAGTTGATCAGATTTTAACCATGATTCTTCCTTGAGCAAACCCTTCATCTTTTAGAAAAAGAGGTGTACGTGTCCTATTGAAAAGTCCTGCAATAATGCCCTAATCCTTGTGGACCAACAGCACTACCAATACCTGAGCTCTTGTTAGAAGTGCAGAATCTTGGGGTACCTGGTTGGTTCACTTGATTAAAGCATCCAACTCTTGAGTTTGGCTCAGGTCTCAAGGTTGTGAGTTCGGGCCCCATGCTGGGTTCTGCACTGGGCGTGGAGCCTGCTTAAGATTCTCATTTCTCCCTCTCCCTCTGCCCCTTTGTCCCTTTCTCTCGAAAGAAAGAAAACATGAAAGAAAGAAACAGAAAGAAAGAAAGAAAGAAAGAAAGAAAGAAAGAAAGAAAGAAAAAAGAGGGAGAGAGAGAGGGAGGAAGGGAGGGAGGAGGAAGGAAGGAAGGAAGGAAGGAAGGAAGGAAGGAAGGAAGGAAGGAAGGATGGAAGGAAGGAAAGAAGGAGAGAAGAAGTACAGAATCTCAGGTTCCCTCCTTGTCCTAATGAATCAGAATCTAAATTTTAGAAATACCCAGATACTTCCTATGCACACTAAAGTTTGAGAAATATTGTTCTTTATCCCATTCTTCTCATGGATCTTTTCCCATTAATTGTGTATTAGGTTATATTCAATCAATCTTTCCCTCTCATTGGTTCCTCCTTAACTGCATATAAACAAGCTTGATTTATTTCTTATCTTAAAAAATAAAATAAATGAAAAAAAAAATAAATCTGCCTCCAGTTCATTGCTGACTTAGAACCCTCGACTTCCATGAGAAACATGTAATCTTAAAACAAATCCCCTTCTTTTTACTTAAGCTTATTCTGATAAGTTTTGGTTGCCTACAAACAGCAGAACACTAACACAACAAAGGCCCATCTTTGTTCCCATTCCACCCTCTATTTTCAGTGAAATTTTGTCCATGTCACACAGTTTCCATTATTGTCCAGAAGCTGAGAATCCCCAAATCTCTGTGTCCTTCTCCCTTGGGGCAGATCTACTACTCTCACCCCACAGTCACCTCCTAACCAATATGTTCAAAATTGAATTTATTATCTTCTTCACTAAGCTTTTTCTTCTTCAAGAATGTTCAACTGAAGCTTGTAACAGC
Organism: Ursus maritimus; assembly: GCF_017311325.1. NCBI lineage: Eukaryota > Metazoa > Chordata > Mammalia > Carnivora > Ursidae > Ursus > Ursus maritimus. The sequence continues at coordinate 15,328,701 of NW_024427107.1, forward strand.
ACCAACTACTCAGTCATCCTGGTCTGAAAACTTAAAGTTATTGTTGACCTCACATTCACATTCAGGCTGTAGTTCAAATACTACCCATCTCTTACTCAGATTAGTCAATACATTCCTAGGTGGTTAATTTTATATGTCAACTTGGAGGGTGTTTTTAGATGAGATGAACATTCAAATAGGTGAACTTTGAGTAAAGCAGATTGTTCTCCATATGTTGACTGTCCTCACCCAATTAGCTTATGGCCTGAATAGAACAAAAGACTAGCAGATTGCCTTTGGATTTCATCTGCATCATCAGCCCTGGGTCTTGAGCTTGCTGGTCCATACTATAGATATGGACTTGCCAGCTTCCATAATCACATGAGCCAATTTCTTATAATAAATCTGTCTTTCTCAACTATATATATATATATATATTATATATATGTATATATAGTTGGTTCTGTTTCTCTGAAAAACCCTACTACAGATTTTAGTACCAAAAAAATGAAGAGCTGCAGTAACAAATATCTAAAAATGTAGAAGTGTCTTTGTAATTTGATATTGGGTAGAGTGTGGATGAGTTTGGGAGAACATGTTAAAAAAAAAAGTTTAAATTGCTTTGAAGGGACTACTGGTAGGCATATGGATATAAAGTTGATTCTCGTGAGATTTCAGACAGAAATGAGGAACATGTTGTTGAATGAAAGTTGATCTTTGTCATAAAGTGGTAAAAAATTTTGCCGAGAAAAATATCTGGCTGAACTGTCTAACAGTGTTTTGTGGAAAGTAGAAGTTAAAAGTGATGAACTTGGGGTATGGAGGTTCCTCAAAAAATTAAAAATGGAATTACCATATGATCCAGTAATTCCACAACTAGATATTTACCCAAAGAAAATGAAAATAGTAATTCAAAAAGATATATGCACCCCAATGTTTATTGGCAGCATTATTTACTATAGCCAAGATATGGAAGCAATCCAAGCATCCATCAATAGATGAGTGGATAAAGATGTATGTGTATATATATAGAGAGAGAGAGACAGAGAGAGAGCACATACATATACATATATGTATATGTGTGTGTATATATATATATATATATACACACACACACACACACACAAACACTGTAAAATACTATTCAGCCATAAAATAATGAAATCTTGCCATTTGCAAAGACATGAATGATCCAAGAAGGTATAATGCTAAGTGAACTAAGTCAGTTGGAGAAAGACAAATACCATACGATTTCACTCATATGTGGAATTTAAGAAGCAAAACAAAAGAACAAGCAAAGAAAAAAAGAAACCAAAAAACAGTCTTAAACACAAAGAAGAAACTGGTGGTTGCCAGAGGGGAAATGGGAGGGGGGATGGGTTAAATAGATAAAGGGGTTTAAGAGTACATTTATCTTGATGAGCACTGAGAAATGTATAGAACTATTGAATCATTATATTGCACATCCGAAACTAATATAACACTGTATGTTATTTATACTTGAATTAAATTTTTTTTTAATTTTTAAAATCTACCCAGTTTAAAAAAAAAAAGTGATGAACTTGGATATTTAGTTGAGGAGATTTCTAGCAAAATATTAAAGGCATGGCTGGGTTTCTCCTTGCTCCAAATAGTAAAACATGAGGGGTGATATTAGTTGAAGATATTGTTAAGCAAAAAGGAACTAGAATTTGAAGATTTGGAATAGTCTCAGCCTATCTATCTTGTAAAAAATGAGAAAGTGTTTCAAAGAGAATGTCAAGGGTAAGGCTGTGCAATCACCCCATCAAGAGATTACCCATGGATTTAATCAAGCATCTCAGCAGAAGCCAGGACCGGAGATAGGACTGTACCAGCAAAGACATTTCTAGTTTGGACTAAAGGAGGCAGAGATAAAACAAAATAAAGGAAGTCTTTTAGACTTCTGAGATTCTTGAAGACAGGACATTGGAGTTATCCTGAGGCAAACATGCCTTATCCTTCAAGAAAAGGAAAGAATGACCCTGATGGTGCCAGTGCCCAGGGGGCAAGGCTATCTTCCTCCACATTTCAGTGGGCCAGGCTGCAGGGATCCCAAGCCTCAGACACAGGGCTGCCGCTCACAGCTACGGAAGCCAGGCCACTTTCTAGGACTGTGGGAACATCACTGCTTCCCTAGTGGGCCAAGAGAACAGAGCATCAAGCAGATATTTCTCAAAACTTAAAATCTAATGGAATTTGCCATACTAGGTTTTGAAGTTGCTTAGAACACGTGACCTCTTTCTTTCCAGTTTCTCCATTTTGCAATAAAAATGACTATCCTATGCCTTTCCCACCATTGTATTTTTAAAGCACATAAACTGATTGGTTTCACAGGCTCACAGCTGGAGAGGAATTTTGCCTTAGGAGTAATCGTACCTCAAGGCTCTCCCATATTTGATTCAGATGATATTTAGTTAAGACTTTATGAGTTAAGACTGGAGATGTTTGGGATTTGGTGAGTGTACTTTACATGGGAGAAGGACATTAATTTTGGAGGTCTACAGGGTAAAATGTTATGGAATGAATTGTATCTGTCCCAAATTCATATGTTGAAGGCCTAATCCCCAATGTGACCATATTTGGAGATAGGGTCTTTAAGGAGGTAATTAAAGTGACATGAGATCATAAGTGTGGGGCCCCAGTCCAACAGAATTTGTGTCATAATATGAAGGGGAAGAGACAGGAATATGCATGCACAAAGAAAAAGCCATGTGACGGCACAGAGTGAAGACAGACAGCCATCTGCAAGCTAAGAAGAGAGGTCTCAAGAGAAACCAAACCTGCTGACACCTTGATTGTGGACTTCCAGCTTCTAAAATATGATAAAATCAATTTATGTTGTTTAAGTTACCCAGTCTCTGCTATTCTGGTATGGTAGGCAAAGCAAACAAATAGGACTCCCAAAGAGTCTCCCTGACTTTCATCTAACCCCTCTCTGAGAGCTTATCAACAGTGCTTACAGGCCCATCTTCCTGAAAGTAAACAGATAAATTTTCTCCCGAGCTCAAAACATTTCAATTCTCATCTAGTCTACTGGATAACATTCAAAGTACCTGGCATGACACGCAGGACACTGTGATCCCTGCTTATCTCTCCAGTGTCATTTTCTGCCAAACATAGGCAAACAGCCAATACTCTAGAAAGACAAACCCAACCGCCTGCAGTTCTCCTAAATTGTCATGCTGATTCATAGAACATAAGGTTGCCCTTCACGGATGACCCCTTTCCCAAACCAACCAGCAAACTGCTACTCATCCAGTAATTCAGACAAGAGTCTTCCCCTATCCTGATCATATCCTTCCCTATGCTATTGCTAAATAGACCTCATTTATACGTCTAGAACACTTTAATTACTTGTTTATAACTGTTTCTTTTTGTGTCTGTGGACTTTTTTGAAGATTACACTTTATTTATCTGTTTATCCTCTGTACTTGTCATATAGACTACTCAATTACTAACTGGAAGAAAAATGAATTAACTGATTAAAAGATTAATAAAGCTTTACTGGGTCAAGATCATCTCTAATCTAGAAGACCTACAAAAAATTAAATTGGGAAAATACCTAAAAATGGAAGAACATTGAGATCAGCATAATTTGAGAAGCCAAGAAAGCAAGGAACAAATTATTGGTTATTATAATTCTACATTGGTCTCCCAGACTCTCAATTTCTGTATTACTTATGATAATCACAACCCATTCATACTAGAGCTCACTTTATTGTATGTTTAATTTACTTATTATCTTATCAATCATTTTGCTGATTCCTGAAAAGAGTAATGTGTAATGGAAAAGCACTAAATTAGAAATCAGAGTACATGAGTCCCTGGCTCTGTAACTTGAGACAAATCACAATCTCTGAGTGTCTGTTTTCTTATCTGCAAAATGGGATTTCTGTAACAAACCAGTTAATCTCACATATTGGTTTTGAAAATTAAGTGGGATGATCTATCAACAGTTTACAAGCTATCATTCAATAAATGTTTTTTTCCTAGTGAATTGGCAATGTTTTTGCATATCACCAACAGTGCTCTGTGTTTGGCCCCAGCTCATGGTGGTCCATTCTTCTAATTGACTGACTTTGAAAAGATCATTTAAATTTTCGGAACCTTAATTTCTTTAAACCTAGAAGCAGGATAATATAAAATTCTTCTAAGAATACAAATCTAAAGTATTTTGTACTTTATAATATAATACATAATCTAAGGTATTTTTATTATCCTATTTATGTGACTCTTGGGTAAATCCTGTAACTGTAATACTTTCTTCATATTTTTATGGAGATATAATGGGCTTGTTAGGGGGATTAAGACAATATGTGTAAAGTGTTTAATATAGCACATGATTGGTTAATGTTATCAATTATAATAGTTATTGTATTAATATTACTAGTACATGCCATTATGATATTATTATAATTATAGGAGTCCCTTGAGAACTGAATCTGCAAGTTTTACATAACTTATGACATTTTTTACATAGCTTAAATATTTTTATTGGCTTACTAACACCTAGTATTTGTTTCATTTCAAAGTATGATAGCTAACTATATAAAACAGTAGAATGGTCATTAAAAGACAAAATAGATACAACTCATAATAAATATTTGCCTAGTAAAAATATTTGTAGTATCTGGTGCTTTTGTATGGTGTCCTCTGCAGATCTCTGCTCCCTGGTCAGATCATCAAGCTTGATTGACTCACTACTCTGTGTTAGCTGTTCTGCAAATTTTGGTGCCACTTAGCAAACTATAAAACGTTGTTTTTATAAGTAAACTCACCATCAACAAAACTATTACTACTAAAAATGTCATTGCAATACCAATGTCTATATATGAACCATATTTGTGAAGATTATGTAAAAATATATATGTATATATATATTTCTAAATATATATACTATAAATATTGACTACATATGTACTTCTAGTATATATTTCTTTATAAGTATATACATATACTTATAAAAGAAGGTGGATGGAAGGATGTGAGGGAAAAACAAAGGATAAAAACATCTAGTCTTATATCTAATCTTATTTCTCAGCTTAAAAAAAAAAAACAAAAAACCAACCAGCAGCTAATCAAGTACAATGCTAAACATGATGAAGATAAAAACATCTATTTCATTTTATTGTTTTAAAATACTATTTATAAAGCATAATGGAGGTGAAGACCACATGCTTTCTGACTTATTTTCAGAGACTAGTTTGCTCACTAGATATATCAGCTTTAATTTTCCATCTCTATTTCTCACCAAATTATAATTCTGAATATTTAGGACTCACAGATGGCCTTCATCTGAGAAAAAACAAAAGCAAATATTCGAGAATTAAGATGCTCTTGAAACCCCACAAGAAAAAGGAACTTGTCTCCAAGCGGAGGGAATTTATCTGAAAACACTGCCTTTAGCAGGAAGGCACTGGTGCTAGACATTGGTAAGAGTATTTGAAGGTCTTCTTTTATTTAAGAGCTTATAGGAAGCATACCAATCATCACTGTTCATGCAACATATTCTAATATAGCAAATATAAAATTCTAGTGGAAATCAATTTTTCCAATTCAGTAAAATAAATCAGTCTAATGTTAGTAGAAACAGTGAAATGAGTAGGGGATTGCTTTTCTCAGAAGGATGACTGCTTTTGCTTAAGTAAATAACTCACTATATGACAAATAGATAAATAAGAGATACTTATGCTCATTATGAAATATTTTCTGTAAGGTACAATTCCCTTAATATAGCAGCGTTCTATTAAATGGTGGTGCATGTAAGTGTTGTTTTGATAGATTATTTATTATATGTAGAGAGTATGAGACTGGAAGCACTTTAAAAAACACTCACTTCCAAATGTACTAATACTTTCTTTTTCAGTGGATGGCTTCAACTAGTCTTGTAATACACACGTGGAGTCAGGATACTGCCTAATGCCTGCCTTTGAGAGTAGGCAAGAGAGGTTTTGGAAACAGATGACCAGAAACATTTTCTTATTCTTTAAAATGAAGCATTTTTACAGCTACCACTTATATTCTTGGAAGTTATTTGGTCACAAGTAATTTGCAAATATAGAAGGCAATGAAAGAGTAAAGTGAGATCGTAGAGAAAACAAATAAGTCTGTACCTGGCACAACATAAGTGTTAAAAAAAATGGTATCCATTATTATCGTTGATGTTATTATTAGCTCAACATAATATTCTAAGTAGAATAAAATAAAATGATCAATTATAGCATGTTTACTATATTGCTTTTCAACAATTCTAAAATTTTAAAATAATTTGAAATGTTTCTCTAGTTTACAAGATATTTGAGAGGAAAAAAAAAAGAATCCTCTCAAACCTCCTTTAACAGATTTTTAAAGAAACTTGGATTAAAATTAAAACTATTTCCTGAAGTATCCTCTAAATTTTAAGATAAGCAAAATAGTTTTTATATTCTGTTGGTTCTGTTTACTAATATGTTTATTATTTATTTTATCAATATTATTAGTTATGGGTCAAATTATCAAATACTAAAGGTTTTTTTATCTTTTAAATCTAATATGTACATTTTATTGAACATTGGGGCCCATTTTATAAATAATGTGTACTGGATATTTATGCTCTTTTTTATAGAACTAGCAGCTTATTTTTATGATTGCATTATTATAGATGTTTATAGTTGTTTTACAGGTGCTTTTATGACATATTATGTATAAAATCTATGATTTATTTGTTGCTGAGTGTTTGATTAGGAATAAAACTATGCTCACAGCATTCTGATGAGGAAATAGTGTCCAGTTTATCAACAAGCGTGGCTTCTTGGTATGTATTACTGTGTGAAAAGGGAGCAGTGTCTTTATTAAGTGAGGTGCAAATGATGCCAAAAATGATATTCCACAATACTTTTCCTAATTACAAAAAAAATTTTTTTTCTTATAAAGACCTGGGAACTCATAACAAACAATGACTTTTTTTTAAATCAAAACTGAACAAGATTATTTGGAATTTTGTTCTCTTAGTGTATTTTATATGGTTTCATAATAGGATGGGTTTTTCTTCCCAATCCCCACCCCTCACCACAGTCACCTCCCCCATGCATTCAACACACAAACACATTCATACCTTGCAGACCTGAGCTGAAATAACACAAAGGAGCCTTATGTAATAAAATTCAACACTGGGAGGGAGATAGAGAATCTTTACCCTAGCCAGGTAGAGGAAATTCACTCTCAGAAGGATAACTGAAATTTTCTTGGTTTGCTACTTTTTACCATGCCCCACCCTCACCCTGCCCCAGGGTTCAAACCCTGGAGAGGGCTCATCTTTCTACACCTTCAGCCTCAGGACTTCAAACTCCTCTTCTGTTCTTGTTCAGCAGTGCAACTAACTGCATCCAAGAAAGAAATGAAATGAAAAGGGGTAAGGTAGAAGAAAAGGCCTAGGGAAGAAGACCACCCACCCCACCCCCAAGGAATGTGTGTTATACCCTTGGGATCTAGCAGAAAAGCTAGTGTCCATACATTGAGCTCGGACACAGATTGAACAAAATTGAAGCCACCCCAGATCATGTCTACCCTGGGAATTCTAAATTGGACCACATTATTGAACCTGAAATTAAAAAGCAAAAATGAAAACTGATGGTAAATCCTTCAGAATTTCCTGTGGATGTTCATCAGACAAATATAGCCCACTGTTTCATTCTTCCCTTCCCCTGCAATTCTTTTACAGTTACCAATGGACATCTAGATTTCTACATCACAGATGGCAGGAAGAAAACAAAAATCACAGGTTAGACCGAGAAATCAAGGAAGGTGTTATCGACCACCCGTCTCCTTTCTAAATAATAGTGGTACATTTAAATGTATTAACTACCTCAAAATCAGACCTTAACAGGCCCTAAGACACCATTTCTGCTATTCAGTATTTAAATTGTTTAGTAATTTTCTTATGAGTTTTGTCATAGATTTAGTATCTGCTTAGTGTTTTTCCCTAAAATTAAAAATTTTTATATATCTAGTAACTTTTTGAGGCCTAGTAAATTGTAGGTTTTGCATTTGTGTTGGTAATTTCTTAAATCAAGGAGCATATTAAATGGGTTATGTCCAGGGAAACATATAAGCAAATGCAAAATATTACTAACACTGATTCAAGTTAAAGAATTTCTTTGAGACCCTTCGAGCACATTCTGATATATGGGAGAAAACTGCCCTAGGCCAAATTTGAGATAAGTGCAGGTCAAAATATAAAGCAGCTTTTTGAAGAGAAATAACTTATTAGCCAAAGTTAGAGCCTCTTAATACTACTTTTCTAAGCATCCCCTCAGACCCAGCTGTTGCCTTAATTACATAATCAGGTCAATTGTGATGCTCATTTATAACTTTGCTATCAGGTATGGCCAGATGTTTCATTTAACCTCTAATGTAAATAAAACATCTGATAAAGTTTTGCAATGCCTTTGTAAACAGCTGTTTGATCCGGAAACTTACTGCTGAAGCAGCTATACTGATCTGGTCATTCTCTTTACATAATATCAAAGTAATTGTCTTGATCCTTGGGAGAACTGCCGCTGTAGGTGTTATAAAGTCTTTCGTTACAGCATGTTAGATCTCTTTCAAATGGCTAATGTCTAGTCAACACATGTTTAGTCTATCCAACAAGAATTTATTAAGTACATTTAAAATGTACGAAGAAATTGCTGGTCTATTTCTCTGAGAATGTAAATGTAAGTTGAGTGCATTGTTAAAGCAATTTTATTATATGCTTAACATTATAAAACAATGTTTGAGCAGCCTTTATACTATGGGCTCTGAGTTAACAGCACACTTTTCTTTTCCAGGTTTATTAAATACATCTACGAATGATACTCCTTATGTCTTCCTATTTATTATTCCTTGGTTAACACAGGCATATTTCTAACATTGTAATTATGTCATGTGATTAAAATAATTAGTAGGATGGTAAAAAGTTGATGCTTGAATTGCTTAAACTAAATTAAGGTAATATTTTAGCAGATATAAAATATTCAGCACTTCTAGGAGGACAAATATCTAATCTAAAATAAATAAGCTGGCATGTTTTAAAATGTTAGTGGATGAGTACTTATGGTCCATTCTAATGAATATTGACCAAGCTCCCTTGTTTTAGATTTTTTTTTTTTTGCTTATAACTCTAAGAATAGGGTGTGATACAATATTAGCTGCATGCAAATAAGGGATAGTTATTATAATATTAAATAACTCAGAGATTTTCACTCAATATTTGGAAAATCAATGCATTTTATTTAGATATTATATTTATGTTTTAATAGACTTCAGGATTATTAGGAATTTAAACATTTGTTGGTTTAATGAATAATCCATATTTTCATTCATGTACATTACTTTATGGGTTTTCCAAATACACATTCCTACCAACTTTTATATCTTTGGCTCTATAATTTATTGTTTTTTAATTCAATTTTCCTAGCCTTTGCACCTACATTCATTATTGCCTAGATGCAAAAAACTAAACAAGAAGTACTTGTTTAAAAACACTTTACAAGGTACACTATTTACATATACTTCACTTTCTGTTTTGAAAGCTGTTGAGCCATTTTCCCCCCAAGGAAAGTTCCTCCACGCACCCTGTAAGAAAACAGAATCTTCCAAGGGATAGCACAGCCAGGCTCAGCCTCCTGACAAACTTTCATAGCTATTTTTGGATTTATAAGAGTTTCTGTACTGCAGCTTAAAGCCAGGAGACTTCTGTATATTCAGAGACATATCATTATCTAAGTCATTAAGCTAAGTGATTTAAGATGGATTTAAAGACAAGGGGGAACTGCATCATTGTGCTCCAGTAAAGAGTTAGAGTGAAGGCACCTTCTAAAATGCAGATTTAGTCCAGATGACACTGGACATGAATTGGATAAAGAGCAACATTCCTCCAGGAATGGAATGGAAGCCAGGAGGAGTGCTTAGTGTATTATACAAAAAGTTTGGTGGCATTTGGGATGCCTGGGTGGTTCAGTCATTAAGCGTCTGCCTTCGGCTCAGGTCATGATCCCAGCGTTCTGGGACCGAGCCCCGCATCGGGCTCCCTGCTCAGCAGGAAGCCTGCTTCTCCCTCTCCCCCTCCCCCTGCTTGTGTTCCGTCTCTCTCTGCCTCTCTGTCTATCCAATGAATAAATAAAATCTTTAAAAAGAAAAAAAGTTTGGTGGCATTAAAGCTCTTGCACATGTATGCATGCATGCATACGTGTGTGAGTGTATTTTCCCCAATCAGGAAAATCCATTTTCAGCTTAGATTCTACTTAGTAACTTACTTTTCCTACTGAAATAAGTGGATTAAAAACACTCCTTTCATCACCATCACAGAGACTGACCGCAGCCCACAGGGGTGAACACAGATACGGAGATTAAAGCTGCAGGGCCACACAAATATAAACAGAAGCCAATGTACAATAATAGGCACACAGGAGCAAGCATTTTGAAGAGTGGAGTAGAGGTAAGCAAAACCTCTGCAGCAATCCTGTTGATGACATCCTGCACTTGAGATGAGCTTTGAAGAAGTCCGTAATTAGAAAAGAACAAGCTCAGTGATGAAAGGAAGGAACCAGACCAAAACAGGATGGTTAGAAACCGTCACCCAGAACACTTTTCACAGGATGTAAACAATCGAAGAAAAGTGTGAAACAGACAAAGATATTTTCTTAGCTATGTTTGGCTAAGGAACATTCTTCAACAACTTCCAATGAGGGAATATTGGAAATGACCTCAGAACCTTCACGTATCATTTACAGCTTATGGTATATTGTATTTAAATCAACTATACTGGGGCACCTGGGTGGCTAAGTCGGTTAAGCATCTGCCTTCGGCTCAGGTCAGATCTCGGGGTCCTGGGGTCAGCCCCGCTTCCGGCTCTGCGCTTAGCGGGGAGTCTGCTTGAGATTCCCTCTGCCCGTTCCTCTTGTGCTCTCTCTCTCTCTCTCAAATAATAAATAAATCTTTTTAAAAAATAAATACATAAAAAATTAAAATTAAATAAATCAATCAATCAACTATGCCTAGTCATCACTTCAGACTATGCACTCATTCAAAACTAATCATTTTGTTAATTTTGGAGATAAGGATTCCTCCAGGTAAGGTTGTAAATAGACCATCGCAGTCAAGATTTTGATACCCATTGTGTGTAGACCAAATAAGTAGCGCCTGACAGCCAAACCAACTATGCCAACATGCTACCCATTACACCTGCAGCTGTGTAAGTTGTCTCGAGAATAGTCCCCTTGGAAGGATACGCGCTGCTTTGAAGAACTACGACAGTGCCCGAGCCACTGGAGGAAGATCACTTCTGGAATTGCTTTCATCATCCCTGATGCATATTTTTGCCTTTTGTGACTAGACAATATTTTCTTTGGAGGCTAAGCTGAATTTGAGAAGATAATAGCTGAATGGCATTCTGAACCAATTCTAATGAACAAACTGTGTGATCATACTAGGAAAGACTAATGTGAATAGATAAGCTCTACTGTGTTTGCTAAAAATCCGTCGTGTTACCTTGCAGACATTACTTGTGACCATGTGCCTAGAAAAAAAGTTTAACATTTTAAATCACAATACTCATTTCCATTTGATTAATGGCTTTTTAGACTATTAGGGGGTCAAAATATATACCTAAAGAGTAAAGCAAGGACTGTTCCCAAAACAAAGTTTGGCAACACAAAAAAATCTCTTAAAATTCAGAAAGAGCACTTCACAATAAAAGCACTGGCAGGTGCCTTGACTTCTTTGTCCCATTATCACTCCAACTGTATATTAAGAATAAACACCGCTAAGCGAAATAAGTCAATCAGAGAAAGACAATGATCATATGATCTCAATCATATGTGGAATTTAAGAAACAAAACAGAGGATCATAGGGGAAGGGAGGGGAAAACAAATCAAGACGAAATCAGAGAGGGAGACAAACCAATAGAGACTCTTAATCATAGGAAACAAACAGGGTTGCTGGAGGGGAGGGGGTTGGGGGGATGGGGTAATTGGGTGACAGACGTTAAGGAGGGCCTGTGATGTAATGAGCACTGGGTATTATATAAGACTGACGAATCACTAATCTGTACCTCGGAAACCAATGGTACACTATATGTTAATTAATTGAATTTAAATTAAAAAGAAGAATAAACACATTTGCATCTTCTTAAAGGACTCTGGCTCTAAAATATTTTTCGGAACTGCTAGAGAGTAAGCATGGACTCTGGAGGCAGAGGGCCTGAGTTCAAATCCCATCTCTGCCTCTTCCTAACTGTGTGATTTGGAGCATGTTATTTAACGTCTGTGCCTCAGTCCCCTCATCTTAAAGTGGACAGAATAATAGCCTCTAATTCATTGTGTTGATATAAGAATTAAATGGATGAATATATGTATAAGCCCTTAGGAAATGACCTGACACTTACTAAGTGCCAGTAATGATAATACACATTATTATTATTATTACATAATAAAAATCAGCCTCATTTCTTTGTAGCAGTAGTTAATTGTTTTCTTTGGTTAGAATCCAAAATATCCATTGGATGTAACAATTTTGTTCATCAGCTTTAGGCTCCATGTATCATAGGTATCACATAAATACATTTTACTTTTGGAAGATGAAGATCTGTCAAGACTATGTTCTAGACCCAAACAGCAGTTGTCAAGCAGACATCTTAGAAATGGTTTGAGCCAAGGTGGCCACATTATCATAACTATAACATTAATTAGTATAAATGTTTAAAAAGTATAGTATTATTTTAAGGCTATCCTGCATAGTAGAAATTCTTTATGTATTTTTATTGTTAATCGATACATTTCCACAAAACTCTGTGGCAGGCAGAATAATGGCTGCCCAAAGATGTCCATGTTCCAATCCCCAGAACCTATGAATATGTTACTTCACATGACAAAAGGGACTTTGAAGATGTGGTTAAGCTAGGGATTTTACAACGGAAAGATTATCCTGGATTATTGGGATGGGCCCAATGTAATCACAAGGATCCTTATGAGAAGGAGGCAGGTATGTCAAAGTCAGAGAAGATGTGATGACAAAGCAGCGGTTGGAGGGATGTGGCCATTAGCCAAGCCATGGAATGCACACAGCTTCTAGAAGTTGGAAAGGGCAAGGAAATGAAGTCTTCCCTTGCACCTCCAGAAGGACTCCATCCCTGCCAACCCATTTCAGCCTCTGATATTGAAGTTAAGACCACTAAGTTTGAATCATACTTGTCCATTTGCTTCTGAGAGTTTCTATGGACATAAGCTACTCCAAATTCCCAAGAGTCAAAAAGCAGCATGAGTATTTACGGTCTATTATTTTTCCTGCATGTATCCAGTTAGCACAGTGCTTTGCACATAACAGCCAGTGAATCGTGTTTGTTGAATGAATAAATATATTTCATACATGTGACACATCTGCCATAAAAGAGTGATGAACTCAAATCAACCATTTTTATCCTACTAGGTAGTCAATAAATACATGAATGTGTTGTCAATATATTTATAAACTACAGAAGACTACTACTACGCAGAGGACTAAAGTAATAAAATCATTCAGCACAAAATTGTGTTGAAAGGATTAAAAATTATCTAGTTACATTTCTTTCTTTCACAGATGCTGTAACTGAGGCCAATAAGAGGTAATTCTTCCTGAAGGGTCTGCCTGTCTGAAAGGGCCATAAGTCCAAACTTTGGCCTTTTTCATGCATCTCTGATACAAAAAAAGTCTTCATAGATCTTATGTTCTGCTGAGTAAGTAATACTGAAAGAATAAGAAAACACAAGGAGAACTTGGAAGTCATCTGACTCTCAGAAATGAACTACATATCTTGGGCCCACTAAGCAGAATTCTGGGTAGAAATCAGTATTTCATGTAAATGTATCTTCGCCTCTTGAGAAGTAATAAAACTGGAAGAGGTGGACCACACCTCCAATGTATTTGATGATAATAGAATCAGTGATACAGCCCAGTATCATCTCAAACTAAAATTGGGAGCCTTTCACAAAAAGAATTATTTAAACCACTGTAAACAACTACGAATCAGAGTAAGGATAGAAATCACATTTTGCTCTCCTTTCACAAAGCAGCTGAAGAATATTATGTTGCTATTTCAATAAGAATAACACTACACTGATAACAGACTCTATTCAAAATTTAATAAAGCATTAGTCCCTTAATCAAAACATGACTATGAGGCTTGGACTGTCGCTGGAAAGCAGAATAATGTGAACAAAAGAGAAATGGAACTGTGTCTGAATATCAACTCTACAAACAAATAACATCTCATTACACATGCAGCAATTAAAGGCAGGAACTTCAAAGCCATTCTCAATTTATCTTTGTCAAGCTCCTGACCAGGGAAAAGTTTGACTCATGAAATCAAAGCAGGTATGTGGTAAATATCTATCAATCAATCAATCAAATGTCATTAACACGTATATAACTATATATGCATTTTTTTGCTTATGCTGAAGACATTATCTACATAAAATTTTGCCCACAGCACATGGATTATAAATATGTATGTATAAGACAGCCACCAAAATGCATAATTATAATTAAATGACAAAATAAGTATAAAGGAAATCACAAATAAAATAAACTTTGATTTAAAATTGTATACGTAATTAGTAGAAAACAAAAGTTTTCCCTCTAATTCAGCATACGTAGTGGTTAAAGAAATTTTTTTTCTGGAATTAGACACCCTGGGTCTAATTCCTGGCTTTCCCACTTTAAGAAGTTAGGGCAGGATAGTAAAACAGTTTTCTCATGGGTAAAATTAAGATAATAGTCATGCCTGCTTCACAGAGTTGTAAAAATTTAATGAGCTAATGCTTAAAACTCATACATTCATTATCACTCTTCAGAAAATAGAATTCACTGAAAAGTTTTAGAAATAATACCTGCCCAAGAAAGCTTGAATTTGATAATTTCACCTCAATTTTAATCCCTGAATAATGATTCTTAAAAAGTGTTTATAACGTGGGTCCTCAAATCAGTCTGTATTTATACAAGTTCAATCAGGTTTTAATAATGCCATAATAGCATCCAATTGCATCCAATTCCATCTTACAAGCTAATTTTCAGGTTTAGGCTGACAGCTCATATTAACACTTATTGCTCATGTGGACAATGAATTACAATGGATTAGAAATCTATTAACACACAAACACATAAACTTGATATACAGTTAATGTGTCTTAATAGATATGCAATATCAAATATGTGCTTTCAAAGACTTTTTTGCTTTTATTTTATTTTTATTTATTTTCTTTTAATTTAATTTCTGGGGCTGTTCTCCTTAGATGTCAGGAGGTAACTATGATTTTTCTGTCCAGGTGTGCAGGCTGTTAGCTTTTTGATTTTCCTGTCCTTTCTCTGTCCTTTCTTCAGGATCTGGGCAAAGACCACAGTCTCTATAAATTTAACGGAACATCAGCTCTGGTATTAGGACCTGTAAAATGCAGGGTGTAAGCCATCTCGGACAAGTATCAGGCAGCTAGGAGTCATAGTGCAGAAACACAAACACGGCTACAGCAAACACTGCCAGCACCAGGGAAACATGGAAAGAGCTTGTGCAGCAGGAGAAGCAGGGAGAAGTCAGAGTTAAGCAAGAATTGCACATTCTCAAGTCGTATACAGGAAAGGAGGGCCTGAGCACCTGGAATGTGACAGGTGGGTGGGATGCATTTGAAACGGAGATGTGACCTCCATTACAGCTACAACTGAAGGCCCAGTTTTTTTGGAAAGACAGTGCCGAGCCTTGCTTCCTCTTCCTATTGGGTCCCTAAACTAATAGCCTGTCTTATTTGCTGCCATCTCATGGGAGGACGACAACACTATATTTTCAGCTCTGTAGTCACAGTGACTGTAGCTGTTCTGTTTCCACTTTTCTTGTCATGCATTCTCTACTAGGCTCTTCAAGCTCCCACTAACCCTTTGACCTAAAACTATCTGACACCTTTACAATCTTGTTCTTTCCTAGGCAAACCCCTACAAAGTTCCATTCTTCAAAATTTGCCTATTCCGTGTCCCACTTCTTCTGGGTTTGTTGTCTGTAAGAAGGTCCATCCACTCAACTATTCAGTCAGTCAATCTCTCATCCACTCATTTGTTCAATCAACAGAGCATGGTACAATGAACCAGTCACCTCCCTGAGTGCTGAAGACCTACAGAGAACAGCACAGCAAGATCCATATTGTCATGGGTTACCTTCCAGTGACAGGACAATAGGATAGAGATACGAAAGGGCTGCCTAGCTTTAGGGCTCAGGAAAGGTATTGTTGAGGTGGTTTATTAGTTTGCTAGGGCACCATACAAAAGTACCACAGAGTGGGTGACAAAAATATCAAGAATTGTGCTATCTCATAATTCCAGAAGCTACAATCTAAGATGTTGGCAGGGTTGATTCCTTCTGTGGTTTCTCTCCTTGGCCTGTTTTTACATTGTCTTCCCTCTGTATATGTCTGTGTCCTAAACTTCTCTTCTTATGAAAACAGAAGTCCTATTGGATTAGGGCCCACCCTCTGATCTCCTTTCAATTTAATTACCTTGTTAAGGACCTTATCTACAAACACTGTCAATGTTATGAATCGAATTGTGTCCCTTCGAAATTCATATGTTGAAGCCCAAATCCACAACGTAACTGTATTTGGAGATCAGGGCTTTAAGGAGATAATTAACGTTCAATGAAATCATAAGGGTGAAGCCCTAATCTAATAAAACGTGTGTCCTTAAAAGAAAAGGGACACTAGGCATGTGCACACAGAGAGGAAACATGTGAAAACACAGCAAGAAGATGGCCATCTGCAAGCCAAAGAGAGATGCCTTAGGATAAACCACCAACCAGCCAACACATTGGCTTAGACTTCCAGCTTTCAGAACAATGAGAAAATAAATTTATGTTGTTTAAGCCACCTAGTCTGTGGCATTTCGTCATGGCAGCCCTACTAAATCAATAGACTCACATTCTGAAATACCGAGGGTTAGTACTTCAACATATGAATTTGGAGGAAACAAAATTCATAACATAACCGGTAGTTACGTATGGACTAATGAGGAGGCGAAGTCAGCCTGGCAAAGAGTTCTAAGGGAAGTGCGCCAGGTGAGTTGCCCTCAGGCGGAATGGTCCATCCAGAAGTCCAGTGTGCCTGGAGTAAAGTAAGTCAGGGAAGAGGGTTATTAGGTAACAAAGTCCAATTGGGAAGCAGGACCAGATCATGTAGGACGATGAAGGATATGGCAAGAAGTTTCCATCTCACTGAAGTGGGGCAACCTTGCATGGCTTTCAGCAGATGAGTGACATGATCTGATGTTTACTTTTAAAAGATCACCTTCTTCTTGATCTATAGAATAGATTGTAGATAAGCTAAAATGGAAGTGCCAAAGCAGTTAGGAAAGGATGGAAAGAATGTAGATGACAGATAATGGACTAAGAGGAAGGACAGAGATAAGAAGAAATAGATAGATTTAAGATATCTTTCGGAGGAAGAGCCCTGAGAACTTGCTGATGGATCTGATATTAGGGATGAAGAAAAGGGTAGGCGCACAGATCGTATGTAGGTTTTTGCCCTGAGCATTTGAGTGGATAATAGGAGTATTATACTGTGATGAGGAGGACGAAGGAGGAACAGATTCGATGGAAAGGGTGAAAGAATAGCATTTTGTAAATACTCTTCAGTGACTCAGCTCACCAAATCACATGTGGTTTGTTGTTGCTTTGTTTCCTTGTTTAGCAAATATCTAGTTCTTGAATGATGAGATGCATTATTGATGGCTGTCTTCGATAAATGTTATCTCAGTCCAAGTCTCATTTTAACTGTTCTTCCCTATTTCTTTTATTCCATGATATGCACAATCTTCTGGTGGTTTTCCAGAAGCATAATTCCCATATGTAACGTTGTTCCTGTGGAAAAGTCAGTTTTAGATCACACTGTTCAAAATAAAGCTCCAGGAATAGAAACTAGGTTTGTTTAGATAAATGTACCACATAGATGAGTTTAATTGTATATGTAAAAATTAAATATACGATGATCCTCTTCTACAGAATGCAGTAGGCTTTAATAAAATTTGATGCAAAATACCCATTTGAGGTACCATAAAGCTTTTAGATGTTTATGCCATTAAAGCATTATATAAGGCCGTTTCATATTTAAAAACTAGATGGTGATGCTCATATACATTTTCCTTACTAGCGTCTCATTTCATTTTTCTCTTGAATTCTGAATAAGCTTTAATCTGTAGGAAAGTGATTATAGGTCCACTGAAGGAATAGCAATCCTTAACGTTGCAGGTGACAGGGGGACCCTAAGACACAGGCGAATGATATGGTCAGATTCACATTTTACATGGACTTTTCTGAGCACTGTGGAGAGAGAGGAAAATGAAAATACTGACAGCAGGGAGATCAGTGAGAGAGCTGTGCCAGCAGAGCAGGGCAGGGAGACACAACCCAGAAGGGCTTGAACTAAGGCGGTGGTATAGGTAAAGAGAAAGAAAACATTGAAACACTATTTCTCACATAGAGTTAGAAGCACCAGGTGACCAGCTGCCAGGTTTCTAGTTTGAGTGATGGAATTCTAGATAATGCCACCAACTGAAGTAGAAAGAAAAGAAAAAACGAGAGAATAAGAACACATTTGAGAGTGGATATGTGTGATGGTTACTTTGACGTGTCAACTGGATTGGACACAGTGCCCAGATAAAATTTTATTTCTGGGTGTGTCTGTGAGGGTGTTACTGGATAAGATTAGCACTTGGTTCAGTGGACTCAGTGTAATAGCTTGCCCTCCCTGGTGTGGCGGGCACCATCCAATACACTGAGCGCCTGGATAAAACAAAAGGCGGAGGAAGGAGGAATTTAAGGAATTCAGCCCTTTCTTCCTGCTTCACTGAAATAACTGGGACATCTCTCTCTTCTCCTGCCTTTGCATTAAGATTTACACCATCAGGGGCACCTGGGTGGCACAGCGGTTAAGCAGCTGCCTTCGGCTCAGGGCGTGATCCCAGCGTTATGGGATCGAGCCCCACTTCAGGCTCCTCTGCTATGAGCCTGCTTCTTCCTCTCCCACTCCCCCTGCTTGTGTTCCCTCTCTCGCTGGCTGTCTCTATCTCTGTCGAATAAATAAATAAAATCTTTAAAAAGAAAAAAAGATTTACACCATCAGCTCCTCTGATTCTCAGGCCTTCAGATTCGGTCTGGATTCCACCACTCTCCTATTTCTTTAGCTTGCAGATGGAAGACTGTGGGACTTCTCAGTCTACATTTTATATATGTATATACATATAATCTCCTATTGGTTCTGTTTCTCTAGAGAAAGCTGACTAATAGATGGGAGTGAAAGTAATTGTTTTTGAAATGAGTTTGAGGTTTTTGTAAATGTCCAAAAGGAGACCCTGTTAGAATCTCATGAAAGAAGTCAGGACCAGAAATACACATTTGGGATTTTGTGACTATAGTCCACATCCCTAAAATGTGAGATTACCCAGGAAGGTCAGATAGAGTTGGAGGAGCACAGGGTCAAAGACAAAACCTGTGAAAACATTGATAATTTTTTTTAAAGATTTTATTTATTTATTTGACAGAGATAGAGACAGCCAGCGAGAGAGGGAACACAAGCAGGGGGAGCGGGAGAGGAAGAAGCAGGCTCATAGCGGAGGAGCCTGATGTGGGGCTCGATCCCATAACGCCGGGATCACGCCCTGAGCCGAAGGCAGACGCTTAACCGTTGTGCCACCCAGGCGCCCCGAAAACATTGATAATTAAGTTGTGGGAAAGAGACAGCAAAACATGTGGTAGTATTGTTTTGATATATAAATACAGCATGTATAATATAGGAATCCAATTAATGAACTTCTGTAATTGGAGATTTTACAAAGCTGGGAGGGGAGAAGCTTTGCAGTATGAAACCTGAAGATTCTGAAAGTATGATTTGATAGACATTGTTATTATCTTCAAGAAAACTTCTTCCATATTAGTTCTAACATCAGCCCTAATAATCTGTACTACTCTAATGTAGCTAAAGTAAAAGTAAACCGAAACATGCACACACACACACACACACACACACACACACACACACACACACACACTGCTTAAGGCAGTGTCAGCAAGTATCCAAAACTCTGAAGCACAGACTTACCTTCATTACTATCACTATAGTCATTTTAAAAATGTGGTTCAATGCAAAATTCCCAGGGTGAGGTGCATAGACCCCTAGCAATCACCTAGAGTACAAAGAAATCTGCCAATAGTTTGCAAGTTTCCAGACAAGAAACAATAAGACAGTTCTGCTAACATATATTTAACAAATTTGAAATGTAAAACTATGATCTTCACAAAAATTGCCAAAAGTATTTCATAATCATTTACTAAAGATTGTGCTGGTATTTTTTATCTTGGAAAACATGTATATTCTCATCATTTCCATGACATATTTTATAACTTTTTATTTTCCTTGTTATTATTAGGTTTTTTTAAATTCTTCATTTCCAAAACTAGGTTAGTGGTTCAAAATTGATTCATCAAAGCATTAAAATGTATTAATGAAATAGCAATGTAAATATAGTAACTCAGATTAATGTTTATAATAGTAAACAGAACTCCAGAGAAAATATAAAATGTGAATCAGAAAATATGATTATTTCATACATGCACCCAAAAAGTAAGAGTGCAACTAGAAAAATAAGATGATAAATACCTGAGAATTCCTTGTTTTACTTCTCGTAGCTAGACCATTGTCTGTTATAAAACTCACAATTAATGGCATGATCTCTTCATGCTATTTTCAAAGAAAGCATTGTTACTCTCTCGTAGGTCAGATTTTTCACAAATGAGCAATAATGCTTATTATTTGGAAATATTGTTTGAAAACACCAAGTATGTCACTAATTTTGAAAAATTTGTAAGGCCAGTCATTAAGTTAGTAACAAATGATGTTCCGTTAATGTGATTTGCCACATTAGTACAAGAAAGGAGGGAAAAAGCACAGAATCATCTCAAATGACACAAAAGAAGCATTTGACAAAATCTAATACTCTTTCATGATTAAAAAAAGAAACACCCAGAAAACTAGAAATGGAAACGAACTTCTTCACCATGATAAAGAGTATCTATGAAAAATCCACAGCTAACTTTATACTTAGTGATGGAAGACTGAATTCTTTCCCTCATTGATCAAGAGTAAGACAATATGTCCTTTCTTGTCACCTCTATTCAACATTACACTGGAAATGCTAGCCAGGAAAAATAGGCAAGAAAAGGAAATAAAAGACATCCAGATGGGAGAGGCAAGAATGTAACTATCTTTATTGGTGATGACATGATGTTATATAGAGAAAATCTTAAATAATCTACAAAAATACAATGAAAGTGAATTTAAAAAATTAAGTAATTTGGCAGGATACAAAATCAGTTGTACTTCTATACAATAGTGATGAACAATCTAAAAGTGAAATTAAGAAAACAACTCCATTTATGATGGCATCAAAGAAAATAAAACACTTAAGAATAAATTTAACCAAGGATGTGTAACATTTGTACACTGAAAGCTATAAAACATCATTGAAAGAAATTAAAGATATTATAACTAAATTGAAAGTTATCCTCATGGATTGAAAGACAGTATTGTTTATATAGCAATATGACTCAAAGTGATCTACAAATTCAGTGCAATCCTTATCAATATCTCAATGGGTTTTTTTGCAGAAATGGACAAGTTGATTCAAAATTTATATAGAAGTTCAAGGAACTCCAAAGAGCCAAAGCAATCATAAAAAAAGAGAGCTTGGCAACACCCTTCTCAGTTTCCAAACTTAACATAAAGCTATGGTATCAATATAATCGGGTACTGGCATTAAGATAGATATATAGATCAATGGAATAGAATCCTCAGTCCAGAAACAAATCTATATAGCTATTGTCAATTGATTATAAAAAATGGTGCTAAGACCATTCAATGGGGAAATAATAGTCTTTTCAACAAATGGTGCTGGGACAACTGTACCCACACACAGAAGATTGAAGCTGGGTACACCATATACAAAAATCAAGTCTAAGTAGATCAAAAGCCTGCATATGAGATCGAAAACTATAAAACTCTTAAAAGAAAACAGACACAAAACTTTATGATGGATTCCGGCAATGAATTCTTAGGTATGATATTAGAAGCACAAGAAATAGAAAATTTGATAAGTTGAATTTTATCAGAATTAGAAAATCTTATCCATCAAATGACACAATCAAGGAAGGGAAAAGGCAATCACAGGTTAGGGAAACATATTTGCATTTCATGTATCTGATAAGGACCTAGTATTCAGAATATATAAAGATCTCTTGAAACTCAACAACAAAAAGACAAAGAACTCAATTTAAAAATGGGCCCAGGATTTGAATAAATATATTTCCAAAGATGATATACAAATGAGCAACAAGTACATGAAAGGCTGTTCAGCATTATTAGTCATTAGGAAAATGTACATCAAAACCACAATGACACACCATTGCACACTCCTAGGAAAGGTATCATTAAACACAAAACAAATAAAATTACAGAAAACAAATGTTGGTAAGCATGTGGAGAAATTAGAACCTTCATACCTCATTGGTTGGAACATAAATAGGGGTTAGTTTGGAAACTGTTTGATGGTACCTCGGAAAGTTAAATAGAGAATTTCTAGATGACCCAGCAATTTACTTCTAGATACATACCCAAGAGAAATGAGAACAAACGTCCACACAAAACTTGCACCCACTGTTCTAATAGCGCTATTGAAATAGCTGAAAAGTGGAACAACCCAAATGTCCACCACCTGATGAATGGATAAACAAAATATGGTATATTCATAAAATGAAATATTATGCAGCCATAAAAATGAAGTACTGATACACACTACGCAACGCGGATGAACCTTGAAAATATTGCATTAAGTGAAAGAAGCCAAACACAAAAGGCTACATATCACATAATCCCATTTTGTGAAATGGGTTATTGGCTTATTTCAGAATGTGGATTATCATTCTTTCAGAATAGGAAAATACATAAAGACAGAAAGAGGTTAGTGGTCGCCACATGCTGGGGGAAGAGGGAATGGTGAGTGACAGCAAATGTTCTGAAGTTAGATAGTGTTGATGGTTGCACAACACTGTGAATGTACTAAAAGCCACTTAATTGTACATTTTTAAAGGATAAAAAAAATGAACTTTATGTTATGTGAATTTTACCTCAATATAGAAAAGGAGGTGAAAACAAAATGAAGCTACCGCCAACATCCCTGTCAAATTAACATTGTTAATGTTAATGAACTGCAGGGGCAGGAAAGGCAAAAGGGTCATTAACTTGTGTGTAGCATATATGTTACTTTACAGTAGATAAAATCATAGATGTACACTGTACAAATCAGGTTTCAGCATATGTGTGAAATGTAAACGATGAAGTGGTGCCTGTTGGTCTTTATTGGTGAAAATCCATGCGTCAGGAAAAGAGAAGGAATTTTATGGTTAGCTAATGCTGACTTTGTGAGCTCTGATAAGACACCGAATTTGAATTCTAGTTCTTGTTGTCCACTGTGGGAGCGAATGCAAATAAATGGAGTATTCTTTCTAATCAAAGTGTGGTCCATGGCAGAGCAGCACCAACACCACCTAGGAGACTCTTGGAACATTCCTTAGACCTGCTGAATCAGCATCTTCATTTTAACAAGATTTCCAGATGGACTCACATGCGTGGAAAACTTTGAGAAACTCTGCTATAAATCAATGTTCCTCGTTGCCACAGTGTAAATGCTAGGTTTTAAAAACCCACACTTTAAAATTTGAAAGTCAGTGTGCTTTCTACTACATCAAGTAGACTCTTGTTAAAGGTTAAAATGAAACAACTTACCCTCATCCCTTTCCCCTCGTCCACCAGCTTTCCCAAATACAGTTTAGTAAAAGATAATGGTTACGAAGGAATAAGGAATTGTCACTTATCCCTAAACTATGTACTTGCTGATTTCATGCACGTACTAGAGGTACATTTTCAACAAGATGAAATTGGAGTCGAGATGAAAGCTTTCATTTTAGAATAAAGCTTATTTACTGTCCTGGATGTGTGTGATTAGATGTGTCATCAATTTGTTACTAACTCCTCTATTCATATCTGCCCCATCTAGCATCATTTCTTCTATGATCTTTCCATAGTTAAGAAATGTTCACTAAAATAACATATACAAATTTCTACTCTGTTTTTTGTGATGAATTTTGTTGTCACGGACAGTACAACTGGGAACCTCCAAATTCCTTTTTCTTTCTTCTGTCTCAGGTTGTACTATTCACCTTTTTTAATCCATATTTGGACTTTTTAGATAATTTCCTTTCCTTCCTTTCCCCCCTTTTCCTTTGTTCCATCAAATGCTATCATCACTAAGCTGTTTGATATTTTTAAAAGCTTAAATTTGATTAACGCATACACCTTTTTTTCAGGTGATAGTAACCTTTTGCTTCATGGCACTTTATAGTTAACAAAGACTATCATACACTGTACCATTTAAGACTCAAAATAAACTTATCAAATAGATAGAGAAGACATTTTACTTCAGTAACTGCTCAGGAGTAAAGATGCAGTTTATAGTATCACAGAAAGGGGAAAATCCAGATCATTAGCCATATAAAGAGAAATACAACTGTCAATCACATGCTTTGTAAACTCTGCTAAATAGTGTCAATTAAGGAAAGGGCAATACAATTAATAATTTTATTTTTTCAAAAAACATAACTGCTCCGAAAAGTATTTGAACATAATGTGTTGGAAACTCTGCACTGAGCACTCAAGATAAAAACCTTCACTTGAAGACTGGAAAATCAAAACGTCAAAGAGAACATGTATAGAAAACCATAAAAGGAATGCTAACACAAAAATATATCATCCGAGGTAAGTTAGGATTTGTCCCAAGATGAAGGAACTGCAAATCAATAAAAATTCCATGAGATTCAACAAAGCAGCACATTTTCACAAAGGGATGACTTTATAAAATCCTTGCAAAATAACCCAAAATGATCTAAAAGTTAGAAACTAGACAAAAGCACTAGAAAAAAAGAAAGAAGCTCAAATACCGTGAACTAATAGCTCAATGGATGCCCTCAAAACAATCCCCAATAATTGGGAACTGCCAGTACTGTGGACTGATGGCATTCAACAGATAGTTCTTGACTAAGTCATATTCTGATTATGGCTAGCAATTGTAACTAGGAAGGAAGAGAGACAGGGAAGGAAGAGTGGGAAGTAAATAAAGGGGGGGAAGGGTGGGGGAGAAGGGAAGGGAAAAGAAGGGAAGGGAAGGGAAGGGAAGGGAAGGGAAGGGTAGCGAATGGAGAAGGAGGGAATGGAGAAGGAGCTACCCATGGCAGAAATAAATAAATAAATAAATAAATAAATAAATAAATAAATAATAAAAAACAGCTTAATGATTAGGACATTAAATGGCACCAAACCAACTGTCCTTGAAAATGAATAAGGTTAAAGTGGATCGCAAAGATAAGGATTTATGTGAGGAAAAGAGAGTGGGAACAATAAAGAGCTTTCATAATGACACCAAAACTAGAAATCACTCTTGACAAGAGAATGTCTAAGTAACTCCACTTTTAGTCTCATGGTGTCCTGTTAATACCACTTAAAGAGTACATCACGATAAATGCCCTCAGCAGTTGAAATGGCCCTTAGCCTTGTGGGAATCAATCACAGGTACTCCTTAGAACCCCCATAATCAAAGTAATTCCAGGCTGTGTGTCTTTACAGTGGCCATTATGACATACCACTGGCATGTTGAGATAGTTAAGATCTGTTCACAACACAAACAGTTGTCTAAGAGCTAGTACACTTAAGTTCAACCCAAGTGAACCTTGGTGACATTTGGAAAGGATCCAATAACATTCAACCAACACTCTAAAAGCAGCTTCTACAAGCAATCTATCATTTATAGAGGAATCACTACTTGACAAATCAGAGTATTCTCATTTTAAGTAAAGCTAAATAAATACTATGCTGTAACTAGGATGCCACATGTCAAAGAAAATGTGAATTGAAGGAATGAGTCAAAAATATAATTTTTTTTGGCTTCAATTTTCCAGCTTTCTTTGGTCATGAAAGCGAGTTAGGGCAATAACCGTGCTGTTATTTCAGCTAAAATGTCCACAACACTATTCTTTCAGGAAATTTGCAAACTTTGTAAAGAGAAATTATTCTGTTTGGAAGTAGAGCTTTGATCAAATTGTAACATTAAATAAAATTTTAACTTTTTAAGAATAGGGATTAAAATAAACTCATATTCATTAATATGAAGATACTAAAAAGGTAAATTTTACCCAGGTGATATTTTACTTGTAATGTTATCCTCAGATTTTCAAGGTTTATCTGAGTACCACATTTCTATTTCTCTGAGAATCATTCACATTTCTACCTAAAAATCTTTTTCTCCTCATGTAAATTTTATGAATGTATTAGTCAAACCACGCAAAGCTTTCAGTTTACCCTTCAACAGTCAGTACTTCTCTTAATAATTAGATAGCAAGAGCTCAGTTTTGTTTTTGTTGTTATTGTTCTTGTTTTTTATAAATCTCCAATCTTGTTCTTGATTTGAAACAAGGAGTTAAGTTATAGTTCTCGACCCTGGTGCACACACCAGAATCATCTAGGAGCTTTAAAACACACTATAACCAGGTCTCATCCCAAAGATTCTGTAATTATAGTTGGGTTCCAATAAAATCTGGGTATCAATAGTTCTCGAGCTTCTTCAAATGATTTTAGATTGCATCTAGGACTGAGAAACACTGGTTAAATAAAGCAAAGTCTGGAAGTTCCTTTTTTTCCCTATGATAATAATAACCATAAAAGTATTTCAGTCTAGAAAAATTAGAACTCAGGTCACTAAATTGCATAAGGCTTAAGAACACATAACTGAAAAGAAACATACCACTATAAAAATAGAAATATTCATATTATAAAATTTTCAATATGTAAAACAACTTTTGGTAGATTCAGAATCAATTTATATAGAACTAATATGTAGAGACCAGTCACAGCTAGTTCCAAACAAAATTGTGAAACTGACAAACAAGTCTTTGGTGCCCTACTCTCCCCTGTCTTCACCTCTACCTTTGCCTTCCCTCTGAATTCTCAAGACTAGACTTACCACACAAGGCTTCTCTAGAGAGCCAAGGTCCCAGGAAAGATTTCCAGAAGAAAACAAAAATGACTCCTTTGGAGTCAAATATTTATTGTTTAATGCACTCCTGATAACATTATGGCAATAACAGTGCAAACAAATAGGAGTATGATGACTAAAAACACATTACAAGATTAAATATTTGTGCTTACTTTTGAATGTGGATATATGTCTTTCTTGTGGCTCCACATCCAGAAGTTTCCTTGAAGACTATCTTGGCTATGAAAGAAAAAAATATATATATCTTTAGTTTTTAAATAAGGCAATAAAATGTGGTGTTTGAAATTTGGCTGTGAGACTTTATGACCCTGGGAAAGATACTTAACCTTTCTAAGCCTCAACTGCATAGTGGAAAAATAATAAAATATAAATATTAGACAGAATAATACATAATATAAATAGCATATGGAGAGCTTTGATAAATATTAGTTGTTATTATGATAAAAATGACTACTTTTAATTTTACTATTTTCTTAAGAAAACATTCTTTCATCTCAAGATTATGTTTAAAGTTATTTTGCATGCATCTTTGATTTTCCAAAGCACTTTTACTCATATATTTTCATATTACGTTTGGTGAAGATAGTCTTTGGGGAACCAACAGCAGTTTTCTTAAATCATAATGGATTTATTCTACATAGTACTTGATCAAAATAAAACACGTGGGTGAAGAATCTCATCAGAATCACTTGAAAACCCTTTAAAACACGAATTCCTTTGCTACCCACAGATCAACCCAATACTAATCTCAGATTCTCTCCACTTTCCTGTTTCTTGTTAATAATCCCATCTGCTGAGTTTCAAAGACACCTGTTGCTATCCAGCACTTGTTGGAGATATGATTACATCATCGGTGCCCTTTCCTCAGCCCCATTTTTAGTCAGTTGTAATATCCTATCGATTTCACTTCCAAAATTGTTCTTTCATATTTCCTTCTCTTTTGCCTTCCCAAGTCCATGACTCCAGACCAAGTTCTATTAACTACTACATGAGTCTTTTCCCCAGCTAATCCATTTTATTCAGAGCCACTGAATTAACCTTCATAATGAAAAATCTAGAGTATGTTACTTCCTTGATTAAATATATTAAATACTTTCCCATTCCTTACAAAAAAGCTAGTCTGACATTTTTAGCTAAATGAGCGTTCAAGGATTTCACGAGAGGACTTCCATCTGTTTTCAGGGCTTTGTTTCACACTTACTCCTTTTCACCTACCATAATTTTCAACCAAAAGGGAACAGAAGTTCTCCTATAAACACAGCTCTCATCTTCTGGCCTCTTCCTTGTTTCTCAAGTTGATGCCCACCTGTCTGATTATATCTCCCAGGCAAATGGGAGCTGGGAAATCTGATGTTGCAGGCCTTTAGAAGCAGAGGCAGAAGCAGGACAGAGTAGGGTAGGCAAAGTTTTGAGAAAAAAAGTCACCAAGCCTTTGGCGGTGATATTATCAGTTTGAATGAATGGCTTAGGTGGAAGCAGAAAATCCTTGTAGAGACAAATAGGATAGCAACTTAGGTGAGAAGAGAATAAATAACGGAAGTGGAGGGTGGAGGGTGAAAACCTGGAGAAATTCCCCAAGTCACTTCCTAGGACTCTCATAGGTGCCTTTGATCTCAAGCCTGGTGGGAAGATGTTAACACCATGCTGCCTTCTTTAGTCCAAACTTTTCCTTTTTTAATCATTCCAATTTCTTGCCATTGACATCATGCCTATTAGTCATAACTTTTAGCACATGTTAGCACCAAGAAGCCTTCCCAATATCTCCCACAAAAGCTATCATTCCTTCCTCTGAATTTTCATAGATGCTGTCCTTACTTTTGTGTCACATTGGATTCTTCCTATTTTACTCTTTCGAGGACAAGACTCGTGTATTTTTCATCTTTCACTCTGCCCCAGCAGGGTCTGGCTATTAATTACCTAAAAACCTTTTATGTTATGTGTGTGTTGTGTCTCTTCCTTTCTCCTCATCATCCCCATTCACAAATAAAGAACATTAGGTCAATTAACACTAAATAATTTGTCCAGGGGAATAATCACCATGACATCTGACTTGTCTAATCATTCTATACTAAAGAACTCTCTTTCACTCAGTCTTTTATAAATCTGTAATATTTCGCAGTACATGGAGTAACTTTGAAGTAATTTTCCAAGTGATTAGGAGAGTCAATCAGCCTATCTGTGGATATGAGGAATTTCTACCAACCTTAAGAATAATTGAAGAAATATTTCTCATGAAATCAAATAGCTGTAATAACATGAACTTTTTTAAAATTTTAAAACATGCATAATACATTTTCAGTCCCACATATTGTCAGCAGCATCTAAAACCAAATGTTGAAAATTTGCTTTGCCTTTTCTTACTAATTCTTGCCTTCTGGTTTCTAAAACCCCATGACAGATCTAGTGGTCTCTCTCTCCCAGGAGCAAAAGCGGACCCAATTCTCTTCTCTCAAGTATTCTCGCGGTTTAGCCATCCATCAGCTACAGATTCGCTCTTCTCTTGCACTCATCCACTATTTCATGAAACAGTCCCACCGTCCAATAAAGCCATTTGTACTGACAGGTTCTGCTTACCTAAGGAGTGAATCATCAGTTGGTTGCTGAGGTTCTGAATTAACAGAGCCTGAGCTCCAGCCAGTGTCATTAGTAGTAGATGAAGTGATGGTGCCAGAGGTGGACTGAGGGGACCAAGAAGGCAGGAAGGACTGCTCTAGCCTTGCTATGATTAATAAAAGCATTGCTACTGAGGAAAGCTACAGGTAAAAATGAAGAATAACAGTGCTAATATTTTGGAAGTTGCAATATTGTGATTTCTAAGAAACATACATTTTCGTCATTCAGATGACCAAAATATATTCCTCATATATATTTGGTCTTCCTCCAGTTCCTGGCTCACAGCTCCTGAAACCTTTGGAATTTCTTATGATAAGGGTGATTAACGTGTCTCTTGTTATGTTAATGAAGGTGGCTTTTGGACCCCAACCAACACAGAGGTTGGTTGCTGTGAAGACCAATCCCTTGATTAGAGGGTTGAAATTTTCAGTCCCACCCTCACCCCTCCTCTGGGGCAAAAAGAGGGGCTGGATGTTGAGTCAGCCAATGGCGAATGACCAGTCAATTGTGAATATATAATGAAGTCTCCATAAAAACCCAAAAGGAGATCTTCCAGGTTGGTAAAGGTGTGGAGATGCAGGGTGAAGGGCACTCCTGGGAAGAGCACGGAAGCTCTGCGCCCTTTCCCCATACCCTGCCTAGTGTATCTCTTCATCTGGCTGTGGATTCATATCCTTAATCATATCCTTTAATAAACTGGTAAATGTCTGAGTTCTCTGAGCTGCTCTAACAAATTAATCAAACCTGAGGAGGAGCCCATTGGAATTTCCAGTCTGCAGCTGGTTGGTCAAAAGCACAGGTCACAGCCTGGGGCTTACCACTGGCATCTGAAATGAGGGGTGGAGGGCAGTCTTGTAGAACTGAACCCTTAACCTCTGGAATCTGATGCTGTCTCCAGGAAGATAGTGTCAGAATTGAGTTGAATTCTCTGACACCTGGTGTCCTATAATTGGTGTTTTGTGACTAAGACCCGCCCTCCCCCCATTTGAACTGGGTCTGGAAACCCTGGAAGAGAAGTGGATTTAATTTGATGTAGGTCAGCTTTCCTAAGGTATATGTTAGGAATTCCACTGTGAAATAATTTTAGCAATCTATATAGTGCTGCGTATGTTGGAAAATTCACAGCACACAACATTTACAAATTAAAAGTTCTCAGTGGGGTTCCTGGGTGGCTCAGTCAGTTAAGCATTTGACTTCAGTTCATGTCATGATCTAGGAGTCCGGGATCAAGCTCCACTTCTAGGGCTTCCCACTCAGTGGGGAGTCTGCTTCTCCCTCTGCTCCTACTCCCACTCATTCTCTCGATCTCTCTCTCTCAAATAAATAAATAAAGTCTTAAAAATATATATATATATACTCCAAGTGACACACTTTGGGAAATGTTAATTTAGTTTGTCATACTTTCCACATTATTGGCTCAAAAAAAAAAAAATGCTGGAACTGATAAAATCAAGACCATGATTTGAATTACTCAATTATTTTATAAGTAATTTGCATTACTCATTATTTTATAAGAGACTGAGTGCTCTCTACAAGTGCTATACTGAGAAGCATAACACAATGCATTTGAAAAAGTTGGAAGCCCTTATTTGTGAAAATTGTATTTTTAAAATAAAATCTTAATTTATTTCATAGTATAAAAAGGGTCTTCTTTTCTCTTTTTCTCCCCAAACTGTCCCAATGTAAAGATAATTGACTTCACCCTTGTATTTTCAAAAGCCATATTTGCTTTTGTGTGTCTATTTTCATATGGAATTTAGAGTATACATTCTGCTGTGAGCCATGAAACATTTTGCAAAGTCACATGTTTCATTACGCCAAAGCCATAATGAATATTGGCAAAATAAATAAGGGGGTTTTTTGTAGTAAAAAAATTACTGACACTTAAATACTAAAATCGTCCTCTTTAATGCTTTTTTTTTTTTTTTTTCACACCTGACTCTTGCGTTGTACCATAAAATGAATTTTCTGGTAAATTTTTTCCTAAGATTCATTCAAAACAAAACAAAGCCAAACTACCAGAATTAAGTTTCTGGAATTGGTAGCATTGTGACTAATAATAAACTATAAATATATAGTTTATACACTCAATTAGATATAGATACAGTCATAGTACAATAGTCATAGTTCCTTGTTATGAAAGTGAATAAAAATAAAACAAAAGTGAATAAATTTTGGTGATCCAAAAATAGAAATGTAACAAAAGTTTATCATAAACACTATACACTATCTGAGAATTCTGTTTGAAAGTTACTCCTTAAATCAAATGAAACTTCTCATTTTATACATGAATCTATTGTGTATAATCATCACACCATACTGGACTGTTTCACTTGAGGCCATTAATACCTTTAAAATTGGTCAATGCTGCCAGTTGGCCATGAAATACTATTGTTCCAAACATGAAGAGATACTGAATCAAAGTCAAGTCTTATGTTTTACTTACATCTAATAATTAATTATGGGTGCACAATCATAATTAATCCAGATAAAGCTATCAAACACCACATTTTTTCCATTTAATCATTGCTTCAGTCCTATGAAATTGAAATATAATTCTCATTTGACAGTTGAGAAAACTAAAAATTAGAGATAAGGTAACCTCATGACTAGTCAGAAGCAGATCCATGGGTGCCTGGGTGGCTTAGTCGTTAAGCGTCTGCCTTCGGCTCAGGGTGTGATCCCAGAGTTCTGGGATCGAGCCCCACATCAGGCTCCTCCGCTGGGAGCCTGCTTCTTCCTCTCCCACTCCCCCTGCTTGTGTTCCCTCTCTTGCTGGCTGTCTCTCACAGTGCTAAATAAATAAATAAAATCTTTTAAAAATTAAAAAAAAAAAAAAAAGCAGCAGATCCAACCAAGAAATGGTATCCAACCGGGCTATATGGGCACCCAACCTCTCTTCTTTAACTCACCAATTCAGTTTAGGAATATATGAGGAGGAGTTAAGATGGCGGAGGAGTAGGAGACACCTTTTTCAGCCGGTCCCCCGAGTCAAGCTGGATAGGTACCAGACCAGCCTAAACAACCACGGAACCAGCCTGAGACGCAGGAAGATGCATCTGGATCTCTACAAATGAACATCTCCAGCGCTGAGTATTGAGGTACGAAGCGGGGAGCCATGAAACCGTGCACAGATATCAGAAGATAAACGGAAGGGGTAGGGAGCCGCCGCGTTCGGGCGCCGGGAAGCGGTAGCCACCTGCACAGGGGAGCGGGCGGGGCTCGCGGATGGCACCCACAAAACAGCAGACTGAGACCGTGAGCCGGGTGCGCGCGCCACCAGACTTCTCACGGAACTCCTTCCGGTGTG
>NW_024427107.1:15361811-15363224 GCF_017311325.1 Ursus maritimus
TAGCATTGTGACTAATAATAAACTATAAATATATAGTTTATACACTCAATTAGATATAGATACAGTCATAGTACAATAGTCATAGTTCCTTGTTATGAAAGTGAATAAAAATAAAACAAAAGTGAATAAATTTTGGTGATCCAAAAATAGAAATGTAACAAAAGTTTATCATAAACACTATACACTATCTGAGAATTCTGTTTGAAAGTTACTCCTTAAATCAAATGAAACTTCTCATTTTATACATGAATCTATTGTGTATAATCATCACACCATACTGGACTGTTTCACTTGAGGCCATTAATACCTTTAAAATTGGTCAATGCTGCCAGTTGGCCATGAAATACTATTGTTCCAAACATGAAGAGATACTGAATCAAAGTCAAGTCTTATGTTTTACTTACATCTAATAATTAATTATGGGTGCACAATCATAATTAATCCAGATAAAGCTATCAAACACCACATTTTTTCCATTTAATCATTGCTTCAGTCCTATGAAATTGAAATATAATTCTCATTTGACAGTTGAGAAAACTAAAAATTAGAGATAAGGTAACCTCATGACTAGTCAGAAGCAGATCCATGGGTGCCTGGGTGGCTTAGTCGTTAAGCGTCTGCCTTCGGCTCAGGGTGTGATCCCAGAGTTCTGGGATCGAGCCCCACATCAGGCTCCTCCGCTGGGAGCCTGCTTCTTCCTCTCCCACTCCCCCTGCTTGTGTTCCCTCTCTTGCTGGCTGTCTCTCACAGTGCTAAATAAATAAATAAAATCTTTTAAAAATTAAAAAAAAAAAAAAAAGCAGCAGATCCAACCAAGAAATGGTATCCAACCGGGCTATATGGGCACCCAACCTCTCTTCTTTAACTCACCAATTCAGTTTAGGAATATATGAGGAGGAGTTAAGATGGCGGAGGAGTAGGAGACACCTTTTTCAGCCGGTCCCCCGAGTCAAGCTGGATAGGTACCAGACCAGCCTAAACAACCACGGAACCAGCCTGAGACGCAGGAAGATGCATCTGGATCTCTACAAATGAACATCTCCAGCGCTGAGTATTGAGGTACGAAGCGGGGAGCCATGAAACCGTGCACAGATATCAGAAGATAAACGGAAGGGGTAGGGAGCCGCCGCGTTCGGGCGCCGGGAAGCGGTAGCCACCTGCACAGGGGAGCGGGCGGGGCTCGCGGATGGCACCCACAAAACAGCAGACTGAGACCGTGAGCCGGGTGCGCGCGCCACCAGACTTCTCACGGAACTCCTTCCGGTGTGCTCACTGGAATCAGACTGAGACCGGGAACTCCCGGAGCGCGCGCGGGGCGGCTGGCGGCTGGCGGGCCACCTGCACGGGGGAGCGGGCGGACTCGCGGTCGGCACCCGCGAAACAGCAGACTGAGACCCTGAACCGGGTGCGCGC